>NC_092166.1:43720242-43854820 GCF_045791955.1 Oncorhynchus clarkii lewisi
TGTTAGTATATGCTCATTCAAATAAATTGAGATGGAATCGTTCAAATTAACTGGAAATGTAGCTATATTTAAATCCTTGTAATTTACTGCTCACCGATTTGACCCTGTGCCCAATACCCATGATCAGCTTGCCATCCTTCTTCATCTTGTTGACAAACTCCATCGGCAGCATGCCGCTGTCGAACGCCTTGCTGAACTGCTTGGCCGCAGCATCCAAAGCTCCTCCAAAGCGGTCCCCCTGGGAAACAATATCAACAAAGTATATTCGTCTCTAAACTCTTACAAGTTAAGACAACCCCTTTTTGTCAGTGTCCCAGTAGTGGGCTACATCCAAATTCTCCACACTTTTCCTGAACTTATACAGATTCTTGCATTCATTTAACAAATGGTGGAAGCCAAAGATCTTGGCTGGAGAGAGCCTTAGACCAATGCTATGCTTTTTAAATCCACGATGGAGAATGTGCAAGTGCAGAAGTAATGGTCTTTTGAAATCTTCCCTTTTTCTCATTCCCTTCCTTCAAGACCTTTAATCTGAGAGGTATGGAAGCCATTGGATAGATACTAATGGTAACTGGACTTGATGCATTTTCAAATTAGATTTCAGGAAGTCACACACAGTGTGTGTGTGTGTGTGTGTGTGTCCTCACAATGGTGAGCAGGCCGGATGTCAGGCTGGAGATTGGGTCCTTGCCGGCAAGGGCACAGACTATGGTGTTGTGGGCACCAGATACGGCGGGCCCATGGTCTGCAGTCACCATCAGGCACATCTCAATGAACTGGCAGGCGTAGCGCGGTAACCTAGGGAAAAATCAAGATGTGGGAGGATAACTGGAGGGAGAAGTGATGGGGCCATGTCAGTGCACAACGCCAAAGTGGAGTGTGCATTCGTGTTCATTCATATACAGGCACGCAACGGAAAATGTTGTGCAACAGAAAAACAAAATCTGAAGGTAAAAAAAAGTCCAGGTAATCCTTCCAGGTGTCAGTCCTTCTTCCGTTTGGTGCCTAATGAACACACTCAGGTGTGAGAAATCTCTGGCCAATCAAAGACACTCCTATTTTGCCAATTGGCTTGGACCCTTTTACCACACGGAGCCCTGCTGATTCATGACGACTGGTCTGCCGACGTAACAGCACGAGGGGGCTACAACAGACTTCTTCCGTCGTGACGTCCCTCTAAGGCCCCTCTGCTAGCTTGCTAGCCCCGGCCCGCTAGCTGTCTCACTGGACCCCTATGATCACTCGGCTACGCATGCTTTCCCCTAATGTCAACATACCTTGTCCATTGCTGTTTTGGTTAGTAATTATTGCCTTATTTTCACTGTAGAGCCTCTAGCCCTGCTCAATATGCCTTAGTTAACCCTTTAGTTCCACCTCCTACACATGCGGTTTCCCTCACCTGGTTTAAATGATGTTTCTAGAAACAATATCTCATCGTCACTCAATGCATAGGTTTACCTCCACTGTATTCACATCCTACCATACCCTTCTGTACATTATGCCTCGAATCTATTCTACCGTGCCCAGAAACCTGCTCCTTTTACTCTCTCTGTTCCGAACGTACTGGACGACCAGTTATAGCCTTTAGCCGTACCCTTATCCTACTCCTCCTCTGTTCCTCTGGTGATGTAGAGGTTAATCCAGGCCCTGCAGTGCCGAGCTCCGCACCCATTCCCCAGGCACTCTCATTTGTTGACTTCTGTAAACGTAAAAGCATTGGTTTCATGCATGT
This sequence comes from Oncorhynchus clarkii lewisi, assembly GCF_045791955.1. Classification (NCBI taxonomy): domain Eukaryota; kingdom Metazoa; phylum Chordata; class Actinopteri; order Salmoniformes; family Salmonidae; genus Oncorhynchus; species Oncorhynchus clarkii. The sequence goes on from NC_092166.1 coordinate 43,721,975, forward strand.
AAACATTAGAAGCCTCCTCCCTAAGTTTGTTTAATTCACTGATTTAGCACACTCTGCCAACCTGGATGTCCTAGCAGTGTCTGAATCCTGGCTTAGGAAGACCACCAAAAACCCTGAAATTTCCATCCCTAACTACAACATTTTCCGACAAGATAGAACTGCCAAAGGGGGCGGAGTTGCAATCTACTGCAGAGTTTGCTGCTTAAGTGTCTTTAGATATTTTTGTCAGATGTTACTATGGAATACTGAAGTATAATTACAAGCATTTCTTAAGTGTCAAAGGCTTTTATTGACAATTACATGAAGTTGATGCAAAGTCAATATTTGCAGTGTTGACCCTTCTTTTTCAAGACCTCTGCAATCTGCCCTGGCATGCTGTCAATTAACTTCTGGGCCACATCCTGACTGATGGCAGCCCATTCTTGCATAATCAATGCTTGGAGTTTGTCAGAATTTGTGGGTTTTTGTTTATCCACAAGTTCTCAATGGGATTAAGGTCTGGGGAGTTTCCTGTCCATGGACCCAAAATATCGATGTTTTGTTCCTCGAGCCACTTAGTTATCACTTTTGCCTTATGGCAAGGTGCTCCATCATGCTGGAGAAGGCATTGTTCGTCACAAACTGTTCCTGGATGGTTGGGAGAAGTTGCCCTCGGAGGATGTGTTGGTACCATTCTTTATTCATGGCTGTGTTCTAAGGCAAAATTATGAGTGAGCCTACTCCCTTGGCTGAGAAGCAACCCCACACATGAATGGTCTCAGGATGCTTTACTGTTAGAATGACACAGGACTGATGGTTGCGCTCACCTTGTCTTCTCCAGACAAGCTTTTTTACAGATGCCCCAAACAATCAGAAAGGTGATTCAGAGAAAATGACTTTATCCCAGTCCTCAGCAATCCAATCCCTGTACCTTTTGCAGAATATCAGTCTGCCCCTGATGTTTTTCCTGGACAAAACTGGCTTCTTTGCTGCCCTTCTTGACACCAAAAGTCTTTGCCTCACTGTGCGTGCAGATGCACTCACACCTGCCTGCTGCCATTCCTGAGCAAGCTCTGTACTGGTGGTGCCCCGATCCCGCAGCTGAATCAACTTTAGGAGATGGTCGCTTGCTAGACTTTCTTGGGCGCCTTCTTCACAACAATTGAACCGCTCTCCTTGAAGTTCTTGATGATCCGATAAAAGGTTGATTTAGGTGCAATCTTACTGGCAGCAATATCCTTGCCTGTGAAGCACTTTTTGTGCAAAGCAATGATGACGGCATTTTTCCTTGCAGGCAACCATGGTTGACAAGAGGAAGAACAATGATTCCAAGCACCACTCTTTTATTTTACCCCCTTTTCTCCCCAATTTTGTGGTATCCATCTTGTCTCGTCGCTACAACTCCCGTACGGGCTCAGGAGAGACGAAGGTCGAAAGCCATGCGTCCTCCGAAACACAACCCAACCAAGCCGCACCGCTTCTTAACACAGCGCGCATCCAACCCGGAAGCCAGCCGCCCAAATGTGTCAGAGGAAACACTGTGCACCTGCGCCCGGTCCGCCACAGGATTCACTGGTGCACGATGAGACAAGGATATCCCTACCGGCCAAACCCTCCCTAACCCGGACGACGCTAGGCCAATTGTGCAGACCTCCCGGTCGCGGCCGGCTGTGACAGTGCCTGGGCGCGAACCCAGTCTCTGGTGGCACAGCTAGCGCTGCGATGCAGTGCCCTAGACTGGGAGTCTCGTGAGTGAAAACATCCGAAGATCAAAGGTAAACGGTTAATTTGATTGCTTTTCTGATTTGTGTGACCAAGCTTCCTGATGCTAAGTGTACATAATGCTATGCTATCGATAAACTTAAACGCTTGGATTGCTTTCGCTGTAAAGCATCATTTCAAAATCTGAGACGACAGTGTGATTAACAAAAGGTTAATGTTTTCCTATATTGCACTTGTGATTTCATGAATATTTTCTAGTAATATTATTTGACTGTTGCGCTATGCTATTCAGCGTTGCTGATGACAATTATCCCGGATCCGGGAGGGGTGGTTCACTGCCTGCTACTCAGCCGTAAAACCTAGAATATGCATATAATTAGTACATTTGGATAGATAACACTGAAGTTTCTAAAACTGTTTGAATGATGTCTGTGAATATAACAGAACTAATATGGCAGGCAATAACCTGAGAAAATATCCAACCAGGAAGTGGGAAATCTGAGGTTTGTAGTTTTTCAACTCAGCCCCCATTGAAGATAGTGGGATATGTTTCACTCCCCAAGGCCTCCACTGGATGTCAACAGTATTTAGAACCTATTTTGAGGATTCTACTCTAAAGGAGGGGCTCATAAGAGCTCTTTGAGCGAGTGGTCTGGCAGAGTGCCACAGCCCCGGTCTGGCAGAGTGCCACAGCCCCGGTCTGGCAGAGTGCCACAGCCCCGGTCTGGCAGAGTGCCACAGCCCCGGTCTGGCGCACTCACGTGAAAGGTGGCTAGGTTCCACTTAATTTGTACAGACAAAGGAATTGTCCGGTTGGAACATTAAGTTTTAAAAAACATCCTAAAGATTGATTCCATACTTACTTTGGCATGTTTCTAAGGGCTGTAACGGAACTTGAACTTTTCGTCCGAGGTTCGGCGCGACCTGAAAGCGCTTTTGTTTACCAAACGCCCTAACAAAAGAAGATATTTGGACATAACTGATGGACATTATCGAACAAATCAAACATTTATAGTGGAACTGGGATTCCTGGGAGTACATTCTGATGATCATCAAAGTGAATATTTAAAATGCTATTTCTGAGTAATGTTGACTACCCAAAAAGGCTGTACTCAGATTATTGCATGGTTTGCTTTCCCCCGTAAACTTTTTTTGAAATCTGACAGCGGTTGCATTAATTAAAAACCTCTTAAGCTTACCCCCTACTTTTTCGAACATTCTGTTAAAAATCGCGCAACATTTCAGCATCCTGCTACTCATGCCAGGAATATAGTATATGCATATGATTAGTATGTGTGGATAGAAAACACTCTGAAGTTTCTAAAACTGGTTAAATAATGTCTGTGACTATAACAGAACGTGAACAGCAAGCGAAATCCCAAGAAAAACCTGGTCACAAAAACCACAGAAAAGTATTAATCCGCCAGTCTCTGAATTGTTTATTGCAAGCAAAAATATATAGCCGGGAGCTTGCAGTTCCTACAACTTCCACACGACGTCGCCAAAAACGTCATTTTCGTTGACAAAAATCCTTTGTGTAATGACAAATAGATCCTTCATTTCGTCCAGCATACAGGAAGAGACTTTTGGAAGAGAGAGAAAGGACAACGTTTTCTTGAGTAGCTGCTATTGAATACAGATCGCCCAGTGATCAATTTGATCGATTATTAACGTTTACAAATACCTAAAGTTGGGTTACAAAAGTAGTTTGAAGTGTTTTGTCAAAGAATATAGGCAACTTATATAATTTTAAAAAATGACGTTGCGTTTTGGAACGGAGCTTTTTCCTGAACCAGACAGGCTATACAAATGGATATTTTGGGCATACATGGACGGATTTAAATCGGGAAAAAGACCCAATTGTGATGTTTATGGAACATATAGGAGTGCCAACAAAGAATATCATCAAAGGTAATGAATGTTTTATATTTTATTTCTGCGTTTTGTGTAGCGCCGGCTACGCGAATTATTTTGTTTACGTCCCCTTCAGGTATTTTGGGGTGTTGCATGCTATCAGATAATAGCTTCTCATGCTTTCGCCAAAAAGCATTTTAAAAATCTGACTTGTTGGCTAGATTCACAACGAGTGTAGCTTTAATTCAATACCCTGCATGTGTGTTTTAATGAACGTTTGAGTTTTAACGAGTACATTTAGCATTTAGCGTAGCGCATTTGCATTTCCAGGTGTCTAGATGGGAGGCTTGCGTGTCAGGTCGACGTAAGAGGTTAAGGAGAAGTTTATCTAAAGTTCCATGTATAATAGTCGTATCTTTATCAATGTTTATTATGAGTTCTCTGTAAATTGATGTGGCTCTCTGCACAATCACTGCATGTTTTAGAACTATTGTAAACTCAGATTTTTTTATATAAATATGAACTTCATCAAACTAAACATACATGTAGTGTGTAACATGAAGTCCTATGAGTGTCATCTGATGAAGATCAAAGGTTAGTGATTAATTTTCTCTATTTCTGCGACTCCTCTCTTTGGCTGGAAAAATGGCTGTGTTTTTCTGTGGCTTGGTGCTAGAAAACACTAAAGTTTCCAAACTGTAAAAATATTGTCTGTGAGTATAACAGAACTGATATTGCAGGCGAAAGCCTGAGAAAAATCCAATCAGGAAGACTCTTATTTAGAAAGCTCTGCGTTCCTATGCGTCCCTATTGAACAGTGAATGGGATATCAACCAGATTCCTTTTTCTATGGCATCCCTAATGTGTCTAGTGTCACAATACATAGTTTCAGGCTTTATTTGAAAAATGAGCCTGAACGACAACATTGCGTCATGGTCAGCTGGAGGCTCTGAGTGATGTGCGTAATAGACAAATGCGACCATTGTTTCTCTATTTCCTACTAAGAAGCCACCTGTCCCGGTTGATATATAGTCGAATAGATATTTGAAAAACACAGAGGATTGATTATAAAAAACGTTTGCTATGTTTCCGTCGATATTATGGATCTAATTTGGAATATTTTTCGGCGTGGTCGTGACTGCAGTTTCCGGTGGATTTCTCAACCAAACGTGAAGTACAAACGGAGGTGTTTCGGCTATAAAAATAATCTTTATGGGACAAAATTAACATTTGCTGTTTAACTGGGAGTCTCGTGAGTGAAAACATCCGAAGCTCATCAAAGGTAAACGATTTAATTTGATTGCTTTTCTGATTTTCGTGACCAAGCTGCCTGCTGCTAGCTAGGCATAATGCTATGCTAGGCTATTTATAAACTTACACAAATGCTTGTCTTGCTTTGGCTGTAAAGCATCATTTCAAAATCTGAGATGACAGGGTGATTAACAAAAGGCTAAACTGTGTTTCAATATATTTGACTTGTGATTTCATGAAAATGAATATTTTCATCGCATTGACTGATATCCCCAAAGATTGGAAAGCTGCTGCGGTCATCCCCCTCTTCAAAGGGGGAGACACTGCTACAGATCTAAGGTCTTCGAAAGCCAAGTTAAACAGATCACCGACCATTTCGAATCCCACCGTACCTTCTCCGCTATGCAATCTGGTTTCCGAGCTGGCCATGTGTGCACCTCAGCCACGCTCAAGGTCTCAAACGATATCATAACCGCCATCGATAAGAGACAATACTGTGCAGCTGTATTCATCAACCTGGCCAAGGCTTTCGACTCTGTCAATCACCACATTCTTATCGGCAGACTCGACAGCCTTGGTTTCTCAAATGATTGCCTCGCCTGGTTCACCAACTACTTCTCTGATAGAGTTCAGTGTGTCAAATCGGAGGGTCTGCTGTCCGGACCTCTGGCAGTTCAATTCTTGGACCGACTCACTTCTCTGTATACATCAATGAGGTCGCTCTTGCTGCTGGTGAGTCTCTGATCCACCTCTACGCAGACGACACCATTCTGTATACTTCTGGCCCTTCTTTGGACACTGTGTTAACAACCCTCCAGGCAAGCTTCAATGCCATACAACTCTCCTTCCGTGGCCTCCAATTGCTCTTAAATACAAGTAAAACTAAATGCATGCTCTTCAACCGATCGCTACCTGCACCTGCCCGCCTGTCCAACATCACTACTCTGGACGGCTCTGACTTAGAATACGTGGACAACTACAAATACTTAGGTGTTTGGTTAGACTGTAAACTCTCCTTCCAGACCCATATCAAACATCTCCAATCCAAAGTTAAATCTAGAATTGGCTTCCTATTTCACAACAAAGCATCCTTCACTCATGCTGCCAAACATACCCTTGTAAAACTGACCATCCTACCAATCCTCGACTTTGGCGATGTCATTTACAAAATAGCCTCCAATACCCTACTCAACAAATTGGATGCAGTCTATCACAGTGCAATCCGTTTTGTCACCAAAGCCCCATATACTACCCACCATTGCGACCTGTACGCTCTCGTTGGCTGGCCCTCGCTTCATACTCGTCGCCAAACCCACTGGCTCCATGTCATCTACAAGACCCTGCTAGGTAAAGTCCCCCCTTATCTCAGCTCGCTGGTCACCATAGCATCTCCCACCTGTAGCACACGCTCCAGCAGGTATATCTCTCTAGTCACCCCCAAAACCAATTCTTTCTTTGGCCGCCTCTCCTTCCAGTTCTCTGCTGCCAATGACTGGAACGAACTACAAAAATCTCTGAAACTGGAAACACTCATCTCCCTCACTAGCTTTAAGCACCAACTGTCAGAGCAGCTCAGATTTCTGCACCTGTACATAGCCCACCTATAATTTAGCCCAAACAACTACCTCTTTCCCTACTGTATTTAATTTTATTTATTTATTTAGCTCCTTTGCACGCCATTATTTTTATTTCTACTTTGCACATTCTTCCATTGCAAATCTACCATTCCAGTGTTTTAACTTGCTATATTGTATTTACTTTGCCACCATGGCCTTTTTTTGCCTTTACCTCCCTTCTCTCACCTCATTTGCTCACATCGTATATAGACTTGTTTATACTGTATTATTGACTGTATGTTTGTTTTACTCCATGTGTAACACTGTGTCGTTGTATGTGTCGAACTGCTTTGCTTTATCTTGGCCAGGTCGCAATTGTAAATGAGAACTTGTTCTCAACTTGCCTACCTGGTTAAATAAAGGTGAAATAGAATTCCGACTCTCACAGACCTGTTAGTTTTTCTTTAAGAAGCCCCCCCTGTTCTCCACTCATTACCTGTATTAACTGCTCCTGTTTGAACTCGTTACCTGTATAAAAGACACCTGTCCGCACACTCAATCAAACAGACTCCAACCTCTCCACAATGGCCAAGACCAGAGAGCTGTGTAAGGACATCAGGTATACAATTGTAGACCTGCACATGGCTGGGATGGGCTACAGGACAATAGGCAAGCAGCTTGGTGAGAAGGCAACAACTGTTGGCGCAATTATTAGAAAATGGAAGAAGTTCAAGATGACGGTCAATCACCCTTGGTCTGGGGCTCCATGCAAGATCTCACCTCGTGGGGCATCAATGATCATGAGGAAGGTGAGGGATCAGCCCAGAACTACACCGCAGGACCTGGTCAATGACCTGAAGAGAGCTGGGACCACAGTCTCAAAGAAAACCATTAGTAACACACTACGCCGTCATGGATTAAAATACTGCCGCGCACCCAAGGTCCCCCTGCTCAAGCCAGCGCATGTCCAGGCCCATTTGAAGTTTGCCAATGACCATCTGGATGATCCAGAGGAGGAATGGGAGATGCAATAAAATGCAAATGAATTACTTAAAAAACATGATTTTCTGGATTTTTGTTTTAGATTTCGTCTCTTACAGTTGAAGTGTACCTATGATAAAAATTACAGACCTCTACATGCTTTGTAAGTAGGAAAACCTGCAAAATCTGCAGTGTATCAAATACCTGTTCTCCACTGTACACAAGTATACTTAATTTTAACATGCTACTTTTATATAACCCCTGAAAATGTCATGTTAATACAACATTCCTATCTTGAGATATTTTAGTTTCGGTTTGTAAATCGGAGTCCACCCGTGTCATTTTGTTGCCATTTTTGGAAAAGGCTTAGCCATTGTTCCAAAAATGGCACCAAAATGACACGGGTGGCCTCCGATGTGTGCATTCTCAGGCCACTTTGACCCAGAATTTGGACACAAAAATGTATATACACATCTCAGCAATGGTGAGACCTACAGACATGAGACAAAGTGCACTGTGCTTCTGATAATGTGTTGTATCATTTGGTAAGCTCAGTTTGGCTCTAAAATAAATGTATTCCACCTCTCTAAATTTCTAACTTTTTTGTGAATAAATTCTGTGCCTTTCAAAAGGGTACTCTGTATTTTTATGGCAATCTACAACAATCAATTATTTTAAAGTCCTTGAGTGGTAGTGAACAAGTGCACACTTTGAGGAAAGATTTGTGGGAGAATGGAAATTGGGCTCAAGAGTCTTGAGGAACCTACGTGAAGGGATAGACCATGGCCGCCACAGAGGGCTCGTCCCGTGAGCACACGTAGTCAAAGTCGAGCATGCCTTGCACCGCCCGCGTCTGCATGCCCCACATGATGGCTTTGGTGTTTCTGCTAAACAGCATGGTGGCTTTGGCTGCAGGGAGATGAGAAAAGGAGGGAGTGGATAAGAGTGGAGGAAGAGAAGAGACAGCACACATAGGAGGGGTTATTGTAGAGTACAGCAAGGCACTAAGAACAGAGACAAGCAACGGGGACGGGGAGCACATGCAGAGACATGATAGGCTGTTAATTCTGTGAGGATATTGAGGAGAGGCGTCACAAATGTTACACGGGAAATGTATCAGAGGGAGGGTTCTCTGTTTTTTCTGAAAGCAGACACCAGGGGAGGCAAATGGACAAGGGGGATGAAGGAACTATTCATTTTAAACAAGAGGGGGTCTGAATCTGACATTGTATTTCTTCTCAAACATTTGTTCATGGAAACCTGAGGCAAGCTCAGAAATGTTATGAGAACTGAAACCAATGCAGGTGTGAGAAGAATAGAATGGTGAATGTTTTGTATTTGATACATATAAGTTTGATACATATATCATTGTGTGCATACCTCGATTACAGAAAAAAAAACTATGAATCTTTGATTGGGGGAAATTGTTGAAAATAATCTTTCCCATTGCCCACGACTTTGATGAAAAAAGACATACACGTAAAACTATTTATCTGAAGGTATTGAATTAAGACAAGAGTCTGACTAGTTATATTTGTCAGTAGGATATACATTTCCCATTCTTGGAGCTAAGGGCTCTCTTTCCTAAGGTGCTCAACAGACAAATGTTTTGGTTTTTCATTGTACTGGAAAGTGTTACTGAAACACCACCTGAAAATGAAAGAATGAGTAATGAATTATTCCAAAGCAACAACTCTAATGTGCCTCACCAAGGAAATAAACATGTAATATTGCATTTTAAAACAATTATTGACCCCAACCCAAGTGAACACAGAAAAGGGCAAAGTGCAGAGCAGTTTGGTAGTTCAGGTTCCAGTGGCATGCATTGAAACACGTGGCTTCCTCGTGGCTTTTTTTTTATAGCAAAACTATGAATTAACTGACTTATTTATAAATAATTGTCAACATTTAACCATCACAATAACGTTTGGGACATTCACTGTATTACAAGGAACAATAGCAATTGTCTTGTCTATTTCGCTACAGCAGCTGGCATATTCTGTCCGTTCACAATTCACTTGTGGGAACATGGCTGCTCTCAACACCCGACAACAGAAAGCGTTGGCCAATATTCGAGAGATTGTTTGTAAGGACATAAGAGAAGTCGAGGGCAGAGGTTGAGTCTTTTGCACGGCTCACTTTTAAAGTGGATACCTACTCAACTAAAGTGGAGTTTAAAGACAGCGGCCAATGTGCATGACCTGGAAACAGCATGAACTAAGCTATAAAAGGAAATCAATCTACAAAAAATTAAACAATCAATTGAAATTCTTTGCTGTAAATGAAACTTAATTTACTGAAAGTACCATGCATTGAGTAAGACTCAACCATTACTTCCATGGTAAATCGACCCAGCACTGGACAACAAGCTACGCAGTAATGATCAATTAGCTGATTTAGCAACTATTAAATCTAAAACTGGAATTACTAAATCAGAACCCAAATTGATCTAGTTACTCCCGCTTCTATAAAGAACTGTACATCTCAGATTGTAAACCCACACCAAGCCAGACTAAGTCCTTTCTAAAAGTAGAAACCTCAACCCCCCCCCCCCCCCCCCCCCCCCCATCCTTGATAAACACAGATCTTAAACTGTTTTCCAAAATGTTGTCATCCAGTCTCGAGACTTACCCAAATTGGGCCACATGGACCAAAGCCGGTTTGTTACAAAGTGTTTATCCTGGGCCTCCAGAGTGGCGCAGTGGTCTAAGGCACTAGCTGTATTTCATTTTTGGATAAAAAACGTTCCCGTTTTAAACAAGATATTTTGTCACGAAAAGATGCTCGACTATGCATATAATTGACAGTTTTGGAAAGAAAACACTCTGACGTTTCCAAAACTGCAAAGATATTGTCTGTGAGTGCCACAGAACTAATGCTACAGGCGAAACCAATATGAAATTTCAGACAGGAAGGGAGCCAGATTTTTGAGGCGCTGTGTATGGCTGTGAATGCGCAAGGAGAGAGCCTACACTTTGTCGTTTCCCCAAGGTGTTTGCAGCATTGTGATGTATTTGTAGGCATATCATTGGAAAATTGACCATAAGAGACTACATTTACCAGGTGTCCGCTGGGTGTCCTCCGTCGAAACTATTGCGCAATCTCCAGGTGCGCGCATTTTTCTATTTTGAACAGAGGAGAAACCAAACTGCCAGGAGTGACTTATCATCGAATAGATATGTGAAAAACACCTTGAGGATTGATTCTAAACAACGTTTGCCATGTTTCTGTCGATATTATGGAGTTAATTTGGAAAAAAGTTTGCGTTGTTATGACTGAATTTTCAGGGTTTTTTCTCAGCCAAACGTGAAGAACAAAACGGAGCGATTTCTCCTACACAAATAATATTTTTGGAAAAACTGAACATTTGCTATCTAACTGAGAGTCTCCTCATTGAAAACATCTGAAGTTCTTCAAAGGTAAATTATTTTAGTTGAATGCTTTTCTTGTTTTTGTGAAAATGTTGTACGCTGAATGCTACGCTAAATGCAATGCTAAATGCTACGCTAAATGCTACGCTAGGTATCAATACTCTTACACAAATGCTTGATTTGCTATGGTTGAAAAGCATATTTTGAAAATCTGAGATGACAGTGTTGTTAACAAAAGGCTAAGCTTGAGAGCTAGCATATTTATTTCATTTCATTTGCGATTTTCATGAATAGTTAACGTTGCGTTATGGTAATGAGCTTGAGGCTATAAATAGGATCCCGGATCCGGGTTTGCTCGTCACAACTGGTTTTAAGGAGAAGTAGATCTTTAATTCTATGCATAACACTTGTATCTTTCATCAAAGTTTATGATGAGTATTTCTGTAAATTGATGTGGCCCTCTGCAAATTCGCTGAATGTTTGAGGCACAACATTACTAACATAACGCGCCAATGTAAACAGATTTTTGGATATAAATATGAACTTTATCAAACAAAACATACATGTATTGTGTAACATGAAGTCCAATGAGTGCCATCTGATGAAGATCAAAGGTTAGCGATTCATTTTCTCTATTTCTGCTTTTTGTGACTCCTCTCTTTGGCTGGAAAATGGATGTATGTTTTGTGACTAGGCGCTGACCTAACATAATTGTATGGTGCGCTTTCGCTGTAAAGTTAACTTCTTGACCATACTTGAGACGCAGACGTCTCAAGTAGGCACCTGGAAATGCAAATGCGCTACGCTAAATGCTAAATGTACTCGTTACAACTCAATCCTTGATCAAAATTCACAAGCAGGGTATTGAATTAAAGCTACACTCGTTGTGAACCTAGCCAGCAAGTCAGATTTTTAAAATGCTTTTCGGCGAAAGCATGAGAAGCTATTATCTGATAGCATGCACCCCCCAAAATGCCAGCACGACACGTAAACAACAGATTTTGCGGTAGCCGGCGCTAATCAAAACGCAGAAATAAAATATAAAACATTCATTACCTTTGACAAGCTTCTTTCTTGGCACTCCTATATGCCCCATAAACATCACTATTGGGTCTTTTTTTCGTTTAAATCGGTCCATATATACCCAAAATAGCTTTGTATGGAAGCTGTGTCATTCAGAAAAAAACATCGTTTTTAAACGCTGCGTCATTTTTTAAAATTAAAAAAGTCGACGATAAACTTTCACAAAACACTTCGAAATCCTTTTGTAATCCAACTTTAAGTATTAGTAAACGTTTATAATCTATCAAAATGATTACAGGGCGATGTATATTCAATAGGTCCTCGCTTGCAAATCAATGGCTGCCAATGTCTTCATTAACAACATCCGGGTGAAGACTGGGAAAATGGATGCCAGATAGATGGATTTTCCAACAATTAATTCAATTGAAAATGACGACAATGGCGACATCGTGTGGAATTTGTATGAATTGCAGGCAGGTCGATATTAAATTTTGTTCTCTTTTAACAATTCGTGGAAGTGACTTATGGAAATTATTTTTAGCTTTCAGAGAGCAGTTTTTCTTGCGTTTTTCAATGAAACACACGATCTGTTATAGTCACAGCCGTGATTTAACCAGTTTTAGAAACTTCAGAGTGTTTTCTATCCACACATACTAATCATATGCATATACTATATTCCTGGCATGAGTAGCAGGACGCTGAAAAGTTGCGCGATTTTTAACAGAATGTTCGAAAAAGGAGGGGGTAGAAGTAAGAGGTTTTTAATTAAATATAAAAAAAAATATATATTTGAATTTCACTCTGCCATTTCAGTGGAGCGGAACCCTAGCCATAAAAGGTTAAGATGTATTTGGTATATAATTGGTCTAGCATATACTCCAAAATTAAACAAATTAGAGTAAAATTTCTATCCAAGAGATTGGGAGAGCCCCAAGCGATGTTGTTGGTTCATTGATTGTAAAGGCCGGCTTAAAGTTAGCCTACAATTATAGTGAATTTGTATTTGAATAAACCTACTAATAGTGCATTTTTCATAATGAATTGGATGACATTACCTTTAGCTATACAGAATCTCCCCACCATGCGTTACCATCTCCTATATTCCATACTCAAGCTCGCGAAGGGGCTGTCAACAATTCCCGAACAGATTTCACTTGGTTTCCCAAATTAAGTATTGGGTAGCTGTAGGAACAGGGTTGGAGAGTCCATGGCATTCAGCGATTGGGCGGAATATCAACATGCTCCGCTATAAACCCAAAGTTGAAAAATATCCTTTCTATTTTATTCAGCTAAGTAAAATTATATTCTTCTTGTAGATTTTACTTTTTTATATTCCAAAGGAGCACATTTCAGGGGCTTCTATGCAGCTTGTACATGTGGAGGCCTGGAGATATTGAACATGATTATGTTCATTAATGGTCAATTACCATGAGACCGGTCATCTTTTGCATGACAATAGCCGGTTGACAAAATGTCATGACCGCCACAACCCTACGCCTGGCACCTACTACCATACCCCGTTCAAAGGCACTTAAATATTTTGTCTTGCCCATTCACACTGAATGGCACACATACACAATCCATGTCTCAAGGCATAAAAATATATTTAACCTGTCTCCTCCCGTTCACGCACACTGATTGAAGTGGATTAAACAAGTGACATCAATAAGGGATCACACCTTTCGCCTGAATCCACCTGAATCCACCTCTATGTAATGGAAAGAGCAGGTGTCCTTAATTATTTTTTACAAATATTCAGTGAATGGCAAGGTAAACGATTCAATATAAAATTAACAAATTTACAAAGAGAGGAACGACATAGGACTATCCATACCAAACTTTAAAATTGCATATCCAGGCACTAGCATGTCACCATATCCTTAATTGGTTTAGGCACGACTCGTCTGCCCCCTGGCTGAGTACAGCGAGAAATATGGTGTCACCTATCTCCCTGGAAAAAGGTATTCACTGATATATCCATTCAACAATGTAAACTACGCTTTGGTCAGATTTTCTCACACAATTTCTATGTGGCGCAAAATTAAAAAACAACGTGGCATTCCCATTTCCCAATAATGCCTTGCAAACCCTTACTATATTGGGACAGTAATGGTTTTGTTAAAATTCTAATATATTAAAGATATATACACAGCAAAAGGAAACTCATTTTTCTATACGTACAACATAGATCCTATGGTGTCACTTGGGAAACTGAACTACCGAACCATTCAATGATGGGATTTAAGAATAAATTATCTGTGCTCACGAAAGGAATGCTCTCTATAATACACTACTCAAAAAAATAAAGGGAACACTAAAATAACATCCTAGATCTGAATGAATGAAATATTCTTATTAAATACTTTTTTCTTTACATAGTTGAATGTGCTGACAACAAAATCACACAAAAATGATCAATGGAAATCAAATTTATCAACCCATGGAGGTCTGGATTTGGAGTCACACTCAGAATTAAAGTGGAAAACCACACTACAGGCTGATCCAACTTTGATGTAATGTCCTTAAAACAAGTCTAAATGAGGCTCAGTAGTGTGTGTGGCCTCCACGTGCCTGTATGACCTCCCTACAACGCCTGGGCATGCTCCTGATGAGGTGGCAGATGGTCTCCTGAGGGATCTCCTCCCAGACCTGGACTAAAGCATCCACCAACTCCTGGACAGTCTGTGGTGCAACTTGGCGTTGGTGGATGGAGCGAGACATGATGTCCCAGATGTGCTCAATTGGATTCAGGTCTTGGGAACGGGCGGGCCAGTCCATAGCATCAATGCCTTCCTCTTGCAGGAACTGCTGACACACTCCAGCCACATGAGGTCTAGCATTGTCTTGCATTAGGAGGAACCCGGGGCCAACCTCACCAGCATATGGTCTCACACGGGGTCTGAGGATCTCATCTCGGTACCTAATGGCAGTCAGGCTACCTCTGGCGAGCACATGGAGGGCTGTGCGGCCCCCCAAAGAAATGCCACCCCACACCATGACTGACCAACCTCCAAACCGGTCATGCTGGAGGATGTTGCAGGCAGCAGAAAGTTCTCCATGGCGTCTCCAGACTCTGTCACATCTGTCGCATGTGCTCAGTGTGAACCTGCTTTCATCTGTGAAGAGCACAGGACGCCAGTGGCGAATTTGCCAATCATGGCAAATGCCAAACGTCCTGCACGGTGTTGGGCTGTAAAGCACAACCCCCACCTGTGGACGTCGGGCCCTCATACCACCCTCATGGAGTCTCTGTTTCTGACCGTTTGAGCAGACATGCGCATTTGTGGCCTGCTGGAGGTCATTTTGCAGGGCTCTGGCAGTGCTCCTCCTGCTCGTCCTTGCACAAAGGCGGAGGTAGCGGTCCTGCTGCTGGGTTGTTGCCCTCCTATGGCCTCCTCCACGTCTACTGATGTCCTGGCCTGTCTCCTGGTAGCGCCTCCATGCTCTGGCCACTACGCTGACAGACACAGCAAACCTTCTTGCCACAGCTCGCATTGATGTGCCATCCTGGATGAGCTGCACTACCTGAGCCACTTGTGTGGGTTGTAGACTCCGTCTCATGCTACCACTAGAGTGAAAGCACCGCCAGCATTCAAAAGTGACCAAAACATCAGCCAGGAAGCATAGGAACTGAGAAGTGGTCTGTGG
Organism: Oncorhynchus clarkii lewisi; assembly: GCF_045791955.1. NCBI lineage: Eukaryota > Metazoa > Chordata > Actinopteri > Salmoniformes > Salmonidae > Oncorhynchus > Oncorhynchus clarkii. The sequence goes on from NC_092166.1 coordinate 43,737,360, forward strand.
TCATCACCTGCAGAACCACTCCTTTGCTAATTGCCTATAATTTCCACCTGTCTATTCTATTTGTACAACCGCATGTGACATTTATTGTCAATCAGTGTTGCTTCCTAAGTGGACAGTTTGATTTCACAGAAGTGTGATTGACTTGGAGTTACATTGTGTTGTTTAAGTGTTCCCTTTATTTTTTTGAGCAGTGTATATAAACAACTTTTGGAACGCTCATATTCTAAGCTAGCCATAAAAAAAAGCATGGTCCACAGATCTAATTAAATCAGAATGACCTGACCAGGAAAAAAATGACCTGGTTTGCAGTTCTTTGTATGCATTTCTTTGTTTTTGTACCTGTAATCCCCCCTCTGGAAAAAAAACGAAATTAAAAGCATTTGTTCGCCACAGTCTTACCAGGGCTTTGTTTCATTCCAGATCTTAGTTTCCTTCCATCTATGCTTGCCATCTGCTGTCATGACTATAAGGTGGAATCAACATATCAGAACCTAGATGACTGGAGGAGCTATTAAATAATAGGCTACGCCTATCCAGATCTATCAGACACAAAAGGGGAGGGAGTGTCAGCGGCTGGTGTAACAGCCCTCTGGCAACGGTGTTTTGAGCCCAATTGCAGCCACCCTTCTGCCCCTACGATCTGTCCCTCCTTTACATTTCCAACTGTACTGTCAGAAATAATACAACCCCCCCCAAAAAGTACAATTTTGTTACGTTACAACCTTATTCTGAAATTGATTTTTCAGAAACAGCAGTGGGGTCAAACTACAGACCGCTGTTCCTACATTTGAACATAAAAATAGTTTTATCAAACAAAACTATGCTACATTTTCTCTCTGGGACCCTCAGGACGACAAATCAGAGCAAGATCGCTGAATGTAATAACGTGATATACATTCTGGAAGGTAAATGTATCAAACCATTTGATACCAGTGATATGTTGTGCACTCCTCAAACAATAACATGGTACTTTTACACTAATAGCTATTGTAAATTGGACACTGCAGTTAGATTAACAATTTAAGCTTTCTGTCCATATAAAGATAAATGTCTGTTCCGGAAAGTTATTCTAGTCACATTAGCAACAATCGTCCCCACAGAGATAAAAAAAATAAAATAAAATAAACTGTTTTACTAAGTATTCCAGACCCTTGCTATGAGACACGAAATTGAGCTCAGGTGCATCATGTTTCCATTGATCATCCTTGAGATGTTTCTACAACTTGGAGTCTACTTTTGGTAAATTCAATTGATTGGACATGATTTGGAAAGACACAGACCTGTCTATATAAGATTCCACAGTTGACAGTGCATGTCAGCGCAAAAACCAAGCCATGAGGTTCAAGGAATTGTCTGTAGAGTTGAGAGACAGGATTGTGTCGAGGCACAGATCTGGGGAAGGGTATCACAAAATGGCTGCAGCATTGAATCAAATCAAATCAAATTTATTTATATAGCCCTTCGTACATCAGCTGATATCTCAAAGTGCTGTACAGAAACCCAGCCTAAAACCCCAAACAGCAAGCAATGCAGGTGTAGAAGCACGGTGGCTAGGAAAAACTCCCTAGAATGGCCAAAACCTAGGAAGAAACCTAGAGAGGAACCAGGCTATGTGGGGTGGCCAGTCCTCTTCTGGCTGTGCCGGGTGGAGATTATAACAAAACATGGTCAAGATGTTCAAATGTTCATAAATGACCAGCATGGTCGAATAATAATAAGGCAGAATAGTTGAAACTGGAGCAGCAGCACAGTCAGGTGGACTGGGGACAGCAAGGAGTCATCATGTCAGGTAGTCCTGGGGCATGGTCCTAGGGCTCAGGTCCTCCGAGAGAGAGAAAGAGAGAAGGAGAGAATTAGAGAACGCACACTTAGATTCACACAGGACACCGAATAGGACAGGAGAAGTACTCCAGATATAACAAACTGACCCTAGCCCCCCGACACATAAACTACTGCAGCATAAATACTGGAGGCTGAGACAGGAGGGGTCAGGAGACACTGTGGCCCACTCCGAGGACACCCCCGGACAGGGCCAAACAGGAAGGATATAACCCCACCCACTTTGCCAAAGCACAGCCCCCACACCACTAGAGGGATATCTTCAACCACCAACTTACCATCCTGAGACAAGGCTGAGTATAGCCCACAAAGACCTCCGCCACGGCACAACCCGGGGGGGGGGGGGGGGGGGGGGGGGATGACCACATTGAAGGTCCAAGAACACAGTGGCCTCCATCATTCTTAAATGGAAGAAGTTTGGAAACACCAGGACCCTTTTTAGAGCTGGCTGCCTGGCCAAACTGAGAAATCAGGGGAGAAGGGCCCTGGTCAGGGAGGTGACCAAGAACCCAATGGTCACTCTGACAGAGTTCAGAGTGATGGTTGGTTGGATGGTTCTCCCATCTCCGCAGCACTACACCAAATCAGGCCTATATGGTAGAGCAGCAAGACAGAAGCCATTTCTCATTTTAAAAAGCACATGAAGGCACACAATGACACAGTAGTCCAAGGCACTGCATAGCAGTGTTGAGGAGTCACTACAGCCTGGGGTTCGATTTAATAAAGGTAAAAGCACATTACAGCCCACTAGGAGTTTGCCAAAAGGCACCTAAAGGACTGACCATGAGAAACTAAATTAGCCTAGCCCTCACCCTTTGATCCAACAGGTCCCAGACGTGCTCAATGGGATTGAGAGCAGGGCTCTTCGCTGACCATGGCAGAACACTGACATTCCTGTTTTGCAGGAAATCCCACAAAGAACAAGCAGTATGGCTGGTGGAATTGTCATGCTGGAGGGTCATGTCAGGATGAGCCTGCAGGAAGGGTACCACATGAGGGAGGAGGATGTCTTCCCTGTAACGCACAGCGTTGATTGCCTGCAATGACAAAAAGCTAAGTCCGATGATGCTGTGACACCGCCCCAGACCATTACGGACCCTCCACCTCCAAAATCGATCCCGCTCCAGAGTACAGGCCTCGGTGTAACGCTCATTCCTTCGACGATAAACTTAAATCCGACCATCACCCCTGGTGAGACAAGACAGTGAAGAGCACTTTTTACCAGTCCTGTCTGGTCCAGTGAAGGTGGGTTTGTGCCCATAGGCAACGTTGTTGCCTGTGATCTCTGGTGAGGACCTGCCTTACAACAGGCGTACAAGCCCTAAGTCCAGCCTCTCTCACCCGATTGCGGACAGTCCGAGCACTGATGGAGGGATTGTGCGTTCCTGGTGTAACTTGGGCAGTTGTAGTAACATGTGGTCTGCCACTGCTAGGACGATCAGCTTCCTGTAGCGCTGTCTTAGGCATCTCACAGTACGGACATTGCAATTTATTTCCCTGGCCACATCTGCAGTCCGCATGCCCCCTTGCAGCATGCCTATAGCACGTTCACGCAGATGAGTAGGGATCCTGGGCATCTTTAATTTGGTGTCAATTTGGAGTCAGTAGAAAGGCCTCTTTAGTGTCCTAAGTTTTCATAACTGTGACCTTAATTGCCTACCGTCTGTAAGCTCTTAGTGTCTGCATGACCGTTCCACAGGTGCATGTTCACTAATTGTTTATGTTCATTGAGGTTCATTGAGCAAGCATGGAAAACAGTGTTTAAACCCTTTACAATGAAGAGCTGTGAAGTTTAGATTTTTACGAATTATCTTTGAAAGACAGGGTCCTGAAAAAGGGACGTTTCTACATATATACATAAATAAACAAAAAGGGGGAGCGAGGAAATACTGTCGTAGCGGATATTTATCTTTCTGTGCCTTCCACTATGACTGACCTAAGGGGTAATGTTTTAGCTTTTTTTAAATGTATTTTTTTGAGCAACTTTCTGTAATTAACCGCAGTCCGGGACAGCCGCAGACCCATTTGACAAGGTTTTTGCGTCTGATTCTACACCCTCCTCCCAAAGTGTACACTTACACCCGTGCATGGATTTAACAATGGTGGAAACGTACTCCAGCCAATGCTTACATCAATAATATGCTTTAAAATCCATGCCGGGAAGCATGCAAGTCAACATTCTGGAAAAGAGTAGGAGAATTGGGACAGTTCGTCACCATGAGAAACACCTAACTGGATGGAGGCTGAACAAAGGCATTTCCCACACACACTACTTAAGAGAAACAGGGATGGACGTAGGGGAAAGAAGGAGGAAGAGAGGAGAACCTGGAGGAGGACTGAGGGTCTATCACTCATTCCTACCTCCACTCCAGCCTGACGAAGCCTGTGCTTCTGTGACCAACTGGGCAACACAAAGCAGTGACGACAAAATAAGCGACACCGAAATAAGGTACCAAACAGTTTGAATAAAAGCCTTACTATGTAACCTCATCAATCAACTAATGCATTGGGTGTGTTGTATGGTTGCATGTATGGCTGCATACCTTGGCCTTCACACTTCATTGCATGGATACCCAATAAGAGGGACCGATATGAGCTCAATTAACTAAACATCTATTTAAAAATTTTTAAAAAAGTAAACAAACAATACGAAACCCAAGGAACTTACCCATGTAGACCATTCCCTAGGCCTAGTCCGTGGGAGTTCTAGAATGCCAATTCAGAACATAGGCGTGAAAGCAAGACACACACACACACACACCTCTAAATTGGGGAAGTGTGGGGCAAGACAGGGACAAACCCAAGGAGTGGGGGAGCAGGATGGGTGAGCTCGTCGTGTAGGGTTACACCTGCACTTACCGTAGCAGTCTCCTGTGAATTCCTCCTTCACAGGCCACAGCCACGGATAATGAGAAGCGGCTTAAAAGATTTGAGCATGAAAAGACAGGCTGATTACACATCGAAATGAGGGGCAAAAGGGAAAAAAAAAAAAAACATTTAAAATGTCAAACTGTGCTGGGTGGTTGGTGTAGATGGGGAGAAAATGGAAAGACGGATGGCAGAGGTGAAGAAGCAGACAGAAGACAGAGGGTTGTGTGTGTGAGAACAGGGTCATTCATATTCATTAGTGGACAATGCACACTGTAGCAAAACATTTTGCAATGTCAATTGTTTACTCCCAGATGCACTACTAAGTGATTTAAATGGTTTCCGTTGCAAAACATCTTGCTACATTTAGCTACAATGTGCCTTAATGAATATGAGCTGTAGGGAGTCTAAACTGTCCCCAGACCTGAATCCAATCGAGAATCTGTGGAAAGAACTGAAAACTGCTGTTCACAAATGCTCTCCATCCAACCTCACTGAGCTCGAGCTGTTTTGCAAGGAGGAATGGGAAAAAATTTCAGTCTCTCGATGTGCAAAACTGATAGAGACATACCCCAAGCGACTTACAGCTGTAATCGCAGCAAAAGGTGGCGCTACAAAGTATTAACTTAAGGGGGCTGAATAATTTTGCACGCCCAATTTTTCAGTTTTTGATTTGTTAAAAAAGTTTGAAATATCCAATAAATGTCGTTCCACTTCATGATTGTGTCCCACTTGTTGTTGATTCTTCACAAAAAAATACAGTTTTATATCTTTATGTTTGAAGCCTGAAATGTGGCAAAAGGTCGCAAAGTTCAAGGGGGCCGAATACCTTCGCAAGGCACTGTATTTGTTTAACACTTCTTTGGTTACTACATGATTCCATGTGTTATTTCATAGTGTTGATGTCTTCACTATTAATTCACAAAGTAGAAAAGTGTAAAAATCAACAAAAACCCTTGATTAGCTGGCTGACTGGCTGGAATACATACATACGTGCGTGCATTCATGCATGCATGCATGCATGCATGCATACACTCCACTGCTTGACCAAAAAAATACATATTGGTAGAGCGAAAAGCTATCGACTGAAAAATCGACCTGCCGACCAATTGGGGTCAGCTCTACATTGAACAAAACGTACAGCGGAGTTGGTGCTGGAGTTGAGCAGGAAGTTGGCTGTGTGGGCGGCTACTGGAGGCTGGTTGGGGATTGGCTGGTGGCCCAGCGCCATGCCGACAATGGCCGCCATGTGGGTCTCTGTGCCGAAAACATAGATGGGGATACCGGTGGTCTTACCTATGGGAAAAAAAATTGACATGGTTAACAAATATTTTGATTATCCTGAACAACTGTACAATAAAAAAGGAAACCTATTGATCAAATCTCCAGGTGTGAATTTCCCAAAAACAGAAATCGTTTTCATTGTCTACCAATGGACTCAATTATCTTTAGTGCCAAAGATGGTCTTTATGTTTTAGTACACCCAGCAAACCTGGAACATTAGGCAAGTTTCACATATGTTTTTATTTATTTTTTCTATTTTCTACATTGTAGAATAATAGTGAAGACATCAACACTATGAAATAACACATATCATGTGGTAATCATGTAGTAACCAAAAAAAAGTGTTAAAACAAATACATTCTTCAAAGTAGCCACCCTTTGCCTTGACAGCTTTGCACACTCTTGGCATTCTCTCCACCAGCTCCATGAGCTAGTCACCTGGAATGCATTTCAATTAACAGGTGTGCCTTGTTAAAAGTTAATATTTGAATTGCTTTCCTTCTTAACCTCTTTGATCTCTAGGGGCGCTATTTCATTTTTGGATAAAAAACGTTCCCGTTTTAAGCGCGATATTTTGCCACGAAAAGATGCTCGACTATGCATATTATTGAAAGAAGTTTTTGAAAGAAAACACTCTGAAGTTTCAGAATCTGCAAAGATATTGTCTGTAAGTGCCCCAGAACTCATTCTACAGGCAAAACCAAGATGATGCGTCAACCAGGAAATGAGCAGAATCTCTGAAGCTCTGTTTACCATTGTCTCCTTATATGGCTGTGATTGCGCAAGGAATGAGCCTACACTTTCTGTCGTTCCCCCAAGGTGTTAGCAGCATTGTGACGTATTTGTAGGCATATCATTGGAAGATTGACCATAAGAGACTACATTTTCCAAGTGTCCGCCTGGTGTCCTGCGTGGAATTCGGTGCGCAAACGCCAGCTGCTTGTACTTTTCCATTTGATTGAGGGGAGAAACCATGCTTCCATGAACGATATATAATTGAAGAGATATGTGAAAAACACCTTGAGGATTGATTCTAAACAACGTTTGCCATGTTTTCAGTCGATATTATGGAGTTAATTTGGAAAAAAGTTCGCGTTTTGAGGACTGAATTTTTTATTTTTTTTTGGTAGCCAAATGTGATGTAGAAAACGGAGCTATTTCGAATTCACAAAGAATCTTTTTTGGAAACACTGAGCATCTGCTATCTAACTGAGAGTCTCCTCATTGAAAACATCCAAAGTTCTTCAAAGGTAAATGATTTTATTTGAAGGCTTTTATGTTTTTGTTGAAATCTTGCGTGCTGGATGCTAACGCTAATGCTAACGCTAAATGCTACGCTAGCTAGCCACTTTTACACAAATGATTGTTTTCCTATGGTTGAGAAGCATATTTTGAAAATCTGAGATGACAGTGTTGTTTACAAAAGGCTAAGCTTGAGAGATGGCATATTTATTTCATTTCATTTGCGATTTTCATGAATAGTTAACGTTGCGTTATGGTAATGAGCTTAGGTCTGTAAATAGAATCCCGGATCCGGGTTTGGTAGACGCAACAGGTTAACCTCTCTGGGGTAGGGGGCAGTATTTTGAAGTTTGGATGACAAACGTGCCCAAAGTAAACTGCCTATTACCCAGGCCTAGAAGCTAGGATATGCATGGTAGTATTGGATGAAACACTAATGTTTCTAAAACAGTTAAAATAATGTCTGTGAGTATAACAGAACTGATATGGCAGGCAAAACCCAGAGGACCAACCATCCAAAAAAAAAAAAAAAATTCAGCCTACCACTGTTTCCAATGGTTGTCATGTTTATTATGAGGCGAAAATCTCCCAGATTCCAGTTCCTAGGGCTTCCACTAGATGTCAACACTCTTCAGAAAGAGTTTCAGGCTTGTTTTTGGAAAAATTAGCTAGAATTCGTTTTTCTAAGTGGTTCCCATTTTGGCTGTAGTGATGTCATGCGTGGGGATGAGAGCGCGTTCTTTGTTGTTAATCTCCGGTAAAGACAATAACGATTCTCCGTCTTAAATGTTATTGTTTTTTTACGTATTGGGGTAGCTGAGTTTGATTATAAACGTTGTTTGACTTGGAGGAGTTTATTGGAAACGTTTGGGATTCATTTTGTATGCATTTTGGAGGGAAACCAGTTCAACTGAGTTTTTGGGGATATAAAGAAGAACATTACCGAACAAAAGGACCATTTGTGATGTAGCTGGGACCTTTTGGAGTGCCAACAGAAGATCTTCAAAGGTAAGGCATTTATTATATGGCTATTTCTGACTTTCGTTGCGCACCTGCCTGGTTGAAATATGCTTTTGTATGCTTTTGTCTGTCCTCAGCATGGTGTGCTTTCACCGTAAAGCCTTTTTGAAATCTGACACAGCGGCTGGATTAACAAGAAGTTACGCTTTAATTTGATGTTTGACACTTGTATTTTCATGAACGTTAAATATGTATATTTCTGTCATTTGAATTTTGCTCTCTGCAATTTCACCGGATGTTGACCAGGTGGGACAACTCAAATCCAATCATTTGAGTTGTGACAAGGTGAGGGGGTATACAGAAGTTAGCCCTATTTAGTAAAATACCAAATTCCATATTAATGGTAAGAACAGCTCAAAAAGGCAAAGAGAAATGACAGTCCATTACTTTAAGACATGAATGTCAGTCAATACGGAACATCAAGAACTTTGAACGTTTCTTCAATTGCAGTCGCAAAAACCATTGAGCGCCATGATGAAACTGGCTCTCATGAGGACCGGCACAGGAATGCTGAAGAGGATAAGTTAATCAGTTACCAGCCTCAGAAATTGCACGCCAAATAAATGCTTCAGAGTTCAACAGGCTAATCTCAACTGTTCAGAGGAGACTGCGTGATTCACGATCATGATCAAATTGCTGCAAAGAAACCACTACTAACGGACACCAATAATAAGAAGAGACTTGCTTGGGCCAAGAAACACGAGGAATGGACATTAGACCGGTGGAAACCTGTCTTTTGTTCTGATGTCCAAATGTGAGAATTTTGGTTCCAACCGCCAGGTCTTTGGGAGACGCAGAGTAGGTGAACAGATCTCTGCATGTGTGGTTCCCACCATGAAGCATGGAGGTGGTGGTGTGACGGTGCTTTTCTGGTGACACTGATTTAATTAGAATTCAAGGCACACTTAACCAGTATTGCTACCGCAGCATTCTGCAGCAATACGCCATGCCATCTGGTTTGCACTTTGTCCCACTATCAGTTGTTTTTCAACAGGACAATGACGCAACACACCTCCAGGCTGTGTAAGGGCTATTTGACCAAGATGGTTTGTGATGAAGTGCTGCATCAGATGACCTGGCCTCCACAATCCCCCGACCTCAACCCAATGAAATGGTTTGGGATGAGTTGGACCGCAGAGTGAAGGAAAAGCAGCCAACGTTTGCTCAGCATATGTGGGAATCCCTTCAGGACTGTTGGAAAAGCATTCCAGGTAACTAGTGTAACTTGGAAAAAACAGTGGGGCAAAAAAGGATTTAGTCAGCCACCAATTGTGCAAGTTCTGCCACTTAAAAAGATGAGGCCTGTAATTTTCATCATAGGTACACTTCAACTATGACAGACAAAATGAGGAAAAAAAATCCAGAAAATCACATTGTAAGATTTTTAATGAATTTATTTGCAAATTATGGTGGAAAATAAGTATTTGGTCACCTACACACAAGGAAGATTTCTGGCTCTCACAGACCTGTAACTTCTTTAAGAGGCTCCTCTGTCCTCCACTCGTTACCTGTATTAATGGCACCTGTTTGAACTTGTTATCAGTATAAAAGACCTGTCCACAACCTCAGTCACACTCCAAACTCCACTATGGCCAAGACCAAAGAGCTGTCAAAGGACACCAGAAACAAAATTGTAGACCTGCACCAGGCTGGGAAGACAATAATCTGCAATAGGTAAGCAGCTTGGTTTGAAGAAATCAACTGTGGGAGCAATTATTAGGAAATGGACCACTGATAATCTCCCTCGATCTGGGGCTCCACGCAAGATCTCACCCCGTGGGGTCAAAATTATCACAAGAAAAAAAAAATCCCAGAACCACACGGGGGGACGTAGTGAATGACTTGCAGAGAGCTGGGTCCAAAGTAACAAAGCCTACCATCACTAACACACTACGCCGCCAGGGACTCAAATCCCGCAGTGCCAGTACATGTCCAGGCCCGTCTGAAGTTTGCTAGAGAGCATTTGGATGATCCAGAAGAAGATTGGGAGAAAGTCATATGGTCAGATGAAACCAAAATATAACTTTTTGGTAAAAACTCAACTCGTTGTGTTTGGAGGACAAGGAATGCTGAGTTGCATCCAAAGAACACCATACCTACTGTGAAGCATGGGGGTGGAAACATCATGCTTTGGGGCTGTTTTTCTGCAAAGAGACCAGGACGACTGATCCGTGTAAAGGAAAGAATGAATGGGGCCATGTATCGTGAGATTTTGAGTAAAAACCTCCTTCCACCAGCAAGGGCATTGAAGATTAAACGTGGCTGGGTCTTTCAGCATGACAATGATCCCCAACACACCGCCCGGGCAACGAAGGAGCGGCTTCGTAAGAAGCATTTCAAGTTCCTGGAGTGGCCTAGCCAGTCTCCAGATCTCAACCCCATAGAACATCTTTTGAGGGAGTTGAAAGTCCGTGTTGCCCAGCAACAGCCCCAAAACATCACTGCTCTAGAGGAGATCTTCATGGAGGAATGGGCCAAAATACCAGCAACAGTGTGTGAAAACCTTGTGAAGACTTACAGAAAACGTTTGACCTCTGTCATTGCCAACAAAGGGTATATAACAAAGTATTGAGATAAACTTTTGTTATTGACCAAATACTTATTTTCCACCATAATTGGCAAATAAATTCATTAAAAATCCTACAATGTGATTTTCTGGATTTTTTTCCCTCATTTTGTCTGTCATAGTTGAAGTGTACCTATGATGAAAATTACAAGCCTCTCATCTTTTTAAGTGGGAGAACTTGCACAATTGGTGGCTGACTAAATACTTTTTTGCCCCACTGTATATCCCCTTTATCTATTAAGACTCCATCCTTAACGTTGTATATTAGTTATGAAAAAGAATGAAAGTATTTTTGTTAATAGATTATTTTATGTCTCCTAAAAATCACATTCCTATCTCTTATAAATTGTGCATAGTAAGTAGCCACGCCCCTAGTGAGGTCAGAGAGTGTGTCAGAATTACAGACCAGCCCATTTCGAGAGAGTGTATAAAAGGATTGGTAACGAATTAACAATCCAGAAAAGTGTGGAGCGTTGCTACACGTTTGAAATGGTTGGACTTTAAAACCTCAACATGAGGTGAAGAAAATAAACTCACTTCCCAGAGTAGACCGGAAAAATCTCCAGGCTGCAGCTTTGCGTGTAAAGTGGTTCAATCGGACTACCAACACGAGGCGGAGAGAGGAGGAAACTCCCCTCTTGGACAATCACTGGATGGCTGATTAGCGGTTCTAAGTCAAATGTCTAGAAAATCCCATTTAAGATTGAACAGAAGCACTTACTCCAGTTAAAAAGGGTGCGTTATTGCTGGACAAAAGGTCCGCCAAATTTAATTCCATTAGCGAGGACGCAAACAATCCAATTACCCCCGCTCTCACTCGAGACTCTGTCCAGGGTCCCCTCGATCAAGAAACAAGCCTACAGGCTTTGACTATATAGACTCCGATACAAATGTTACAACGCACAAGGCAAACATCGCAATAGCCGATTCCACTCAAACTCAGATAAGTCAATATTTTGTAACCATGAACAAAGTGGGACCATCCTACTACTCTTCAAATCATCCTACTGTACTATTCTCAAATCACTGTAGTACGCTACTCTCATCACCCAGTGGGAGCCATCGACACAGGTGGCTTGCCTAGCTATCCAAGGAGAATCTTCCAGAGTGAACAGTAGAAGACAGGAAAGGGGAGACCCCTTTCAGACAATCAGAGCCTTACAAGAATGCAGCTGAAAGGCCATCCCACATCCTTCCTAAGAAGGCTGGATCTGACAGACATATACAGCATTCACACGTAAATACATTCATGATTTCTTACTTCAAACGGGCAGCGGTTCATGTGCAAAGTATATGATTAGTGAGAAGTTAATTTCTGTGTAACAAGCCGCCATATGCTGTCAGTCCGCTAGGGACCTTATTCTCATGTATTAAGTGTGTATGTTTGTGATATTATTTAGTTAGTAAATAAACCAATTTGTGTAGCACTGAATCATAAGGTTGGGGTTTTTGCAGATCCAAGGTTATGACTGTTCAGAATGATAAGAGGTAATCATTAATACATTGACTGTTATGGATGTGATAGGTAAAGAAAGACCTTTAGAGTTTAATTCGGAAGATGGTAACTCTGAACAACGGCTCTCAATCATTGTTACATGATTCATTTAAAATCGGGTAACAATTACAACAAAGTTAGTTGATTAATAAATAAATAAATCAGATTAATAAAAGTAAGTCACGACACAGGTCTTGCTATGGATTTTCAAGTAGATTTAAGTCAAAGCTGCAACTGGGTCACTCAGGAACATTCACTGTCTTGGTAAGGAATTCCAGTGTAGATTTGGCTTTGTGTTCTAGGTTCTTGTCCTGCTGAAAGGTTAATTAATCTCCCACTGTCTGGTGGAAAGTAGACTGAACCAGGTTTTCCTCTAGGATTTTGCCTGTGCTTAGCTCCATTCCATTTATTTTTTACTCTGAAAAACTCCCCAGTCCTTAAAGATTACAAGCAGAACCATAACATGATGCTGCCATGACTATGCTTGAAAATATGGAGAGTGGTACTCAGTAATTTGTTGTATTTGCCCCAAATATAACACGTTGTATTCAGGCCAAAAAGTTAATGGCATCTATTGGTATATTTTTATTCTGCACAGGCTTCCTGCTTTTCACTCAGTCAATTAGGTTAGTATTAATTAATAACTTCGCCATGCTCAAAGGCATATTCAAAGTCTGCTTTTTACTTTTTTTTTTTACCCATTTAACAATAAATGCCCTTTTCTGCGAGGCATTGGAAAAACATCCCTGATTTTTGTGTTTGAAATTCCCTGGACCTGACAGCTAATTGTATGTGTGGTGTACAGAGTTGAGGTGGTCATTCAAAATTCATGTTATACAGTATTATTGCACACAGAGTCCGTGCAGCTTATTATGTAACTTGTCAAGCACATTTTTACTCCTGAACTTATTTAGCATTGCCATAACAAAAGGGTTGAATACTTATTGACTCAAAACATTTCAGATAATCATTTATGAATTTGTAAACAATTCATAAAAACAATTACTCGTACATTATGGGGTATTGTGTGTAGGCCAGTGACCAAAAATCTCAATTGAATCCATTTTAAATTAAAGACTAACACAATAAAATGTGGATTAAGTCAAGGAGTGTGATTACTTTCTGAAGCCACTGTATGACCAGTGGTAGGGTTATCTGGCCACACTTCTACATTACTTTATTACGCCCCCAAATCGCCTTATCACATCTGATAGTTTCTGCCATATTGCTTTCAACTGAGTGGCACCATCGCTTCAACTAAGGTCTGTCCTAAATAGCACCCTATGGGCCCCGGTGCCATCCGGGATGCAGTCAGGGACAGTCGTCTCAGATCAGAGAATTGGAGTAAACGTTGGCAGAAGGGAGGAGTGGGACAATTGCCATGTTTCAATTACTTTTCCTTCTCCCCAAGTGTGTACTCGTTCACTCCACATCATTCATTTCAAAGCATTGGATTGATACAAGAATGGCTGGAGGGAGCTACCACCATATTCATTATACCAGTCCATTCCTTTGAAATCCATAACAGGGAGTGTACAAGTGCACACTTCGGGAAGTAGGGTAGAGAATTGGAATGTAGCCAACTAGTTGCAGCCTGGACTCACCTACTTCTCCCATCACTCTTAGGCCCTCCTGGTAGTTGGGGCCGCCGCGACGCACAAAGATGGTGACTCCGTTCTCCTTCAGGGGTCCCTGGTAGTCTTTGATAGCCCTGACGATGCCCTAGGGGTGATCAAAGGAGAGCACAGTATGGTAAAATGTATGGATAGACATGCCTTGTTCAAAGCATGGGATTAATGGCAGGCACAATGGCTAAGGCTGGACAAAATCTGCAGGATGCCTTTTCTAAATCTGTCCTTATTGAATTTATATACATACTTTTCATATATGAAACTGCAGCATGTTATATCATGTTTAGTGGCATTATTTGGTTTGATTGAATGGATTCTAAATGTTAGAATATTGCCAGGAAGACTAGGCATTAGCTCATGTGTATCCAAATAGAGAACCACTGTGTCCGAAAAACGATCTTGCCTACTAATTTTTAAAACGTACTTTGTACTAATCATACTATATATATATGTACGGTTTAATATAAAAGTATGCATTCAGCAACAAATAAACATACTAGGCTCACCCATACTAAGAAAGCATAATCTAATGCTCAAACGTGTTGTTTCCCGCCATTCGTTCATTTTGCAACAGCCCATCCTCTTATGACAAATGGGTCTGAAAAGATGCACCTCTTCCTTAATAGAGTATGCAGCAAATACAGATGAAGACTAAATGAGTACACTACATGACCAAAAGTACGTGGACACCTGCTCGAAAATCTTGTTCCAAAATCATGGGCATTAATATGGAGTTGGTCCCCCCTTTGCTGCTATAACAGTCGGTCTTCTGGGAAGGTTTTCTACTGTACTAGATGTTCAAACATTGCTGCGTAGACTTGCTTCCATTCTGCCACAAGAGCATTAGTGAGGCACTGATGTTGGGCAATTAGGCTTGGCTCGCAGTCGGTGTTACAATCCATCCCAAAGGTGTTCGATGAGGATGAGTTCAGGGCTCTGTGAAGGCCAATCAAATTCTTCCACACCGATTTCAAAAAAACATTTCTGTATGGACCTCGCTTAGTGCATGCTGTCATGCTGAAACAGGAAAGCACCTTCCCCAAACTGTAACCACAAAGTTGGAAGCACATAGTCTAGAATGTCACGTTAAGATTTCCCTTCACTGGAATTAAGGGGCCTAGCCCGAACCATGAAAAACAGCCCCAGACCATTATTCCTCCTCCAAACTTTACAGTTGGCACTGTGCATTCAGGCAGGTAGCGTTCTCCTGGCATCCTCCAAACCCAGTCTGTGGGACTGCCAGATGGTGAAGCGCGCTTCATCAGCCCAGAGAACACGTTTCCACTGCTCCAGAGCCCAATGGTGGCGAGCTTTACACTACTCCTGTGTAGTGTAGTGTAAAACTACTCACTGCTTGGTAATCTTAGGCTGGTGTGTGGCTGCTCGGCCATGGAAACCCATTTCATGAAGCTCCCGACGAACAGTTCTTGTGCTGACGTTGCTTCTAGAGGCAATTTGGAACTCAGTAGTGAGTGTTGCAACCGAGGACAGGCAATTTTCAGCACTCAGCGGTTCCGTTCTGTGAGCTTGTGCAGCCTACTGCTTCGCTGCTGAGCAGTTGTCGCTCCTAGACATTCCCACTTCACAATAACAGCACTCAGTTGACCGGGGAAGCTGTAGCAGGGCAGAAATTTGATGACCTGACTTGTTGGAAAGGTGGCATCCTATGATGCCACGTTGAAAGTCACTGAGGTCTTCAGTAAGGCCATTCTACTGCCAATGTTTGTTTATGGAGATTGCATGACTGTGTGCTTTATTTTATACACCTGTTAGCAACAGGTGTGGCTGAAATAGCATAATCCACGAATTTGAAGGGGGAGGTCCACATACTTTGGTATATATAGAGCATGACATTCTGGCATTTAAAGCACTCTCAATGTTAGACATTTGACATATTATACTATTTAGAACGCGAGTAGAGGTATTTAGACAAGCCAATTCATATATTTTTCATTACAAATTACATTCAAGGGACTCATGCACATTCTGCACTCAGATTATGTCTGGCCCTATCAATGACACAGCACTAGGGGAAGACCGTGTTTGGGCGCCTTACTTTGAACGTGGCCGCCACGTTTGTGAAGTTAGCGATGCTT
This sequence comes from Oncorhynchus clarkii lewisi, assembly GCF_045791955.1. Lineage (NCBI taxonomy): Eukaryota > Metazoa > Chordata > Actinopteri > Salmoniformes > Salmonidae > Oncorhynchus > Oncorhynchus clarkii. The sequence continues at coordinate 43,753,401 of NC_092166.1, forward strand.
CCTCCGATGATCAGCACTTTCCCTGGCGAGGCAAAGATAGAAATGTGTTGTTAGTATTAATGCCGAGACTTCATGTAACAACATTATCTAGTTTGACAATGCGGTAACACACTAAGAATTGAGCGTGTGATAGAACTTAGTGTTGCACTGAGTTAAATAGTCCCAACCAATGGAATTCGTCTGTGTCCAAAAGTAATTTAAGTGTAACTAGTAAAACATTGTTTTATTTTTTTAAGTCAACACATATTGCTTCACATTTATTGATGAAGATTAATAAATGAATTAAGAAGATCCAACTCGGATCAAAACGTTGGAATAGAGGCAGTACAGGAGCAATACAGTCTGTGGGACTTCTTGCTTCTACGTGCATTGTTTATGATATAGCCCAAATGTAATATGAGCTGACGATGCCAACGTTGATTTCAAAACTATAAGAGGTGCAAGTGGGCAACCCTGGCGAGTTCCCAGGTGTAGGGTGAAGTTGACACTAGACGTTGATCTTGGGTCAGTTATGCATTTTCCTACTAAATGGTAAAGCTTATAATTGGGGTTGGGGAAGCTGAGCAAGTGCCCACCTTTGTGGTGCTTCTCTCTGGTCATAAGTGAGAGGATGGTCTTGGCGTAGTCGTAGGTCTGTTGCTCGCTGGGCGCTCCCGAATACTCCCCGTAGTTGGCCAGCTCATCCACTCCACCCAGGTCACAGATGGTGTCACTACGTTCGAGGGGACAGGGGTCAGAGTCAAGGACAAGTGGTTGCTTCCCAAACGGCTCCCTATTGCCTTTACAGTACACTAACTTTGACCAGTGCCCATAGAGTAGTGCACTAGATAGAGAATAGCGTGACATTTGGGACATGGCCAAAGTCATGCCCTGAGCTGCACGGGTTATAAATGCAATTAGAAAGTATCTTCAGTGCCGAAACCTCCAATGCAGCGCAATTGTTCTATTCAGCAACACTCGGATCGATTCAAACTGAAAACTAAGTGTAGCTGGGATCATAAAATTATAGATAACATTGCACCATAGTGACAAGTAATTTTAATATTTTCCAAATCCCAGTTGGGAGGATTCCCTAAATCAGGAGCGAACAAGCAGCGTGGGAATCTTCCAACAGGAATTTCTGGAAAAAAAATCTGGATGGTAGTATGTTTCTGCTCTCCTGCCAACTAAACTCAGCAAAAAAAGAAACGTCCTCTCACTGTCAACTGCGTTTCTTTTCAGCAAACTTAACGTGTAAATATTTGTATGAACATAAAAGATTCAACGACAAACTGAACAAGTTCCACAGACATCCTCAATGGGATTGAGATCCGGGTTCTTCGCTGACCATGGCAGAACACTGACATTCCTGTCTTGCAGGAAATCACGTACAGAACGAGCAGTATGGCTGGGGCCATTGTCATGCTGGAGGGTCATGTCAGGATGAGCCTGCAGGAAGGGTAACACATGAGGGAGGAGGATGTCTTCCCTGTAACGCACAGAGTTGAGATTGCCTGCAATGACAAGCTCAGTCCGATGACGCTGTCACACATCACCCCAGACCATGACGGACATCCACGTCGATCCCGCTCAAGAATACAGGCCTCAGTGTAACACTCATTCTTTCGACGATAAACGTGAATCCGATCATCACCCTTGGTGAGACAAAACCACGACTCGTCAGTGAAGAGCACTTTCTGCAAGTCCTGTCTGGTCCAGCGAAGTTGGGTTTGTGCCCATAGGGGACGTTGTTGCCGGTGATGTCTGCCTTACAACAGGCATCAACAGGCCTAAAAGCCCTCAGTCCAGCCTCTCTCAGCCTATTGCGAACAGTCTGAACACTGGAGGGATTGTGCGTTCTTGGTGTAACTCGGGCAGTTGTTGTAACACATGGTCTGCCACTGCTAGGACAATCAGCTGTCCGTCCTGTCTCCCTGTAGCGCTGTCTTAGGCGTCACACAGTACGGACATTGCAATTTATTTCCCTGGCCACATCTGCAGTCCTCATGCAGCATGCCTATAGCACATTCACTCAGATGAGTAGGGATCCTGGGCATCTTTCCTCTGGTGTTTTTCAGAGTCAGTAGAAAGGTCTCTTCAATGTCCTAAGTTTTCATAACTGTGACCTTAGTTGCCTACCATCTGTAAGCTGTTAGTGTCTTAACGACCGTTCCACAGGTGCATGTTCATTAATTGTTTATGGTTCATTGAACAAGCATGGGAAACGGTGTTTAAACCCTTTACAATGAAGATCTGTGAAGTTATTTGGATTTTTACGAATTATCTTTGAAAGACAGGGTCCTGAAAAAGGGATGTTTCTTTTTTTGCCGAGTTGATTTATGGGACAGTTTGGCTCGACAATTAGCTAGTGGGCAGAAGCCAAAAAATGTGAAGTTGAACAAGCTGATTTTTTTGTATACGTGACTGAACAATTCTTATGAAGACTATAAAAGTTTGAGACACCAATTCTTCCACTCATAAAAAGATTAAGTGTCTGCCCAGGTAAATACGGAACTGTTAAACTTGGAACCAACCAGAACTTCCATACATACCCCTCATGATGAAGGACGCAAATGTCCTGCTTCTATCTACGATGTGTAAACAGCCTGTTGTGAGAACGCAAGCTGCTGTCTGATGAAGAGGATTAGATATAGCTAGATATACGTAAATATCTGTTTGAGTGCACTTCAAATATAGAAGTGCACTTTAGAGGTAACTCTGTTGACCATTTAGCCAATATATTGAAGCTAGCCAATGTCACAGTTTGCGTAACCAACTACTGTAAATGTTAATGTGTTTCATTAGCAATCTGTCAGCGTCTCATTTCAAGTAACTAGCAGCAGGCTTGAAAAAATTCAAATACGTTTCTTATAAACACAATTAAAAGCATGTGTGTGTCATGTAAGCAAGAATAGTTAACAGCTGCATAGGAATATTAGCCACTATATATGGCTTAGCCTACATATTAGGCATAACTTGCAATACATATGAATTCTCAAATAGCAGCTGCCCAATACCATGGTAGGCATGCATAATGTTGGATGCATTGGAATTTAAGATATGTAGAATGTTAGCGTGTGTAGGACTGTAGAAAAAGCAGTTGGGAAAATGTTTGTTCAGTGAATGTGAGTATATTTAGGTGGTTTGAATAATTAGCTTTTCTATTAATCTTCTAAAAGCTGATGTGCCAAAATCTGGCCAATCCATTCATTGTTCTACTAACTATGACAGAGTGTGGGACATGTTTTCCATAATATACGTTTCATGCATATACATTCGAACAAAGTACACCATCACCAATAGTTTTTGTTTACCATTTATTGAGTACAGAGATAAATAGCAAAGGTGTCTCAGGTAGTTTAAGTATCTAAATGCTGTTCATTCAGAAAGGATTCAGACCCCTTGACTTCATCCACATCACAACCTTGCTCTAAAAATGGATTAAACCCCCCCATGACCAATGACCCCCCCCCATACACACACACACACACATACATAAAAATATATATTTTACATTTAGATGCCAGGTCGCAATTGTAAATGAGAACTTGTTCTCAACTTGCCTACCTGGTTAAATAAAGGTTTCATCAGGCCAGATAATCCTGTTTCTCATGGTCTGAGAGTCTTTTGACAAACTTGTGCCTTTTGACAAACTTTAAGCGGGCTGTCATGTTCCTTTTGAGGAGTGGCTTCCGTTTGGCCACTCTACCATAAAGGTTTAATTGGGGGAGTGCTGCAGAACAGCAGCACTCTAGAACATAGTTCTAGAGTTCTGAATAGCAGAACTCTGTCAGAGTGACCATCGGTTCTTGGTCACCTCCCTGACCAAGGCACTTCTCCCCCAATTGCTCAGTTTGGCCGGGCGGCCAGCTCTATGAAGAGTCTTGGTGGTTCCAATCTTCTTTCATTAAAGAATGATGGAGGCCACTGTGTTCTTCGGGACCTTCAATGTTGCAGACATTTTTTGGTACCCTCTCCAGATTTGTGCAGCGACACAATCTTGTCTGAGCTCTACAGAGAACTCCTTCGACCTCATGGCTTGGTTTTTGTTCTAACATGCAATGTCAACTGTGGTACCTTATGTAGAAGTGAGTGCATTTCCAAATCATGTCCAATCAATTGAAGTCACCACAGGTGGACTACAATCAAGAAACATCAAGGATGATCAACGCAAACAGGATGCACCGGTGCTCAATTTTGAGTCTCAAAGCAAAGGTCTGAATACTTATGTAAATAAAAAGGTATGTTTTTATTTTATTTATACATTTGCAAAAACATCTAAAAACCTGTTTTCGCTTCGTCATTATAGTTTACTGTGTGTAGACGGATGAGAAAAAAAACTATTTAATCCATTTTAGAATAAGCCTGTAACTTAAATGTGGAAAAAGGGAATGGTCTGAATATTTTCTGAATGCACTGTACAGCGTAACCTACCAATCAATGTATATCAAATGCCGGGGAGGGCACAATCTTACAATGGTGCAGTCCAGAAATTAGCTTTAACATCTATGCCAAAAGCCTGGGCCTCTGATGGAGACTGTAGAACTGTCATCAACGCATGTTTCAGTATTCTCCCTTCTCTCAAGGAGCATTTGTGTGCCCAGGCCCCATATGCGTTTTGAAAGGAGGGTCTGCTAAAGACGGTCTGCTAAATGACTAAAATGTCAAATGAAAGGATCCCACCCAGATCACCAATGTAGCGGACCGATGTAGACAGACAAGTGCCTTAGCAGAATGCAATCTTAAGCTTGCGTGATCCAGAGATGAGAACTCTACCATCTATGGCAAAAGACTGGGCTCCTGACGGGGACAATACAATTCCAGGAATCCTCCAACAGTATGTTACAAATGTAAAATAATATGTTTGTCACCTGTATGGTAGGAAAATTACAAGAATATGTTTTACTGTTTATGCATCAAATAGCTTTGATGGGTACTCTCATCTGTGTCAGCGGGACTGAGTTGGGCCTCTGCGCTAGCAATTTATTTGTGATGGCTTGGTGATAAAACCTATACCCTGCATTCCATAGAATGAGTTGGTGTTTGTATACTGTGAAGTACCAGGAAGATGTCTCTGGTGTTGACGGCTGATTGGAGGAACCTTATCAGGGTTTGGCCCCTAAGACTTCTATACAAATGGAACAGTCTTCTATCTGATATCTGGCTGGGGGATACTCCTTTCTCACATACTAATCCTAACCTTTTGACCTATTCCAGACATCTGTTGTTTGTCACGTATTCAGGAGGATGTGTTTTAACTATAAAATACTGTGGCTCAATTCTGCTCGTTGAGCTCTCGGCATTACACTTCGGAGTGTGGGATCAACCAGCTTAATTATTGAAATAATCAATATTAAATAAAGTTGATTGTTTGAAATGATAAAGTCTCCCCTTTGAATCAGAAATATTACACAACACCTGTTAAACTGATTCTACATTGAATTTTGTCTTCAAAGTGCTTAAAGAAGCACATGTATTTGCAGTTCTTCAACAAAGAAAAGACAGGCAAACCCATACGTGGTCTCAATGTCTAAATAGTGATGCAGGCCTAGTTCAAACAGCAGTAGGATGGTTCTCCTCACAGCCCATGCTTGGTGAATATCACTTGGTTGATCTCTGAAAGAGACACAGGAGAGCTGAATAGAACATGAGAAACATTGGAGAGACGAGAATTAATAAAAATAAATCACTGCAAAGGAATGTAAGAGCTTGTAAGTAATCATTTCATTTTAAAGTCTACACCTGTTGTATTTGGCACACTTGACAAATAAAATTTAAATTTGATTTGTAGTTTGTGAGCTACAAAATGACCATCCTGACAGTCTGAGTCAGGGTGCTCTGCCACCAACTACTGACAGGGACAATGAGACATTTCTTATTTGTCAGTATGAATAAAATTAGTGGGTTCTGCCTTGACTATTAGATTTACACTACTTGTCTTAAATGATTACTTGGAATAAACTGATAAAACGCTCCTTGTCCCAGAATGATATGCTAGTGATATTTTCTCCTGCTAGCTAGCAACGGATCGACTTGTAAGTCGCTAGGAAACTACCAAGCTAGCTCCAATAGTAAGGTTGCTGTGTTTTAAGTTGAGTAATTTTACAGCTTGCATAGATTATATCACATTTCTATAACTAAATAAGTTAGATTACAAAAAAATAAAAAATACTTAACCTGATAGCAGTTGGTCAGACGGAGATCTCTTAAGATGTCACCAGCTGTCTACAACCTTAGATATGTTTAATGTGATTTGTAGACGTGATCAGCAGAGATTGTACCATGGATAGTAACACAAGTTTTGATTGGTTTACAGTTTAGTACTCGGCAGTGTTTGCCTGTCCAGCTAAGGAACAAAAGTATTTTGAAAAATGTACACAAATTGAGATGGCCAACAATTGGAAATGTGTTCAGAAGAAACTCATCCAGCTCATCCCTCAACAGAGATCATTTCGAAAACTAAAGCAGATAGCTTGCACCACCTTGTGACGGCCCTGAATTATTTTGAGCCGTCTCAGTGCTTCTCCTTCCAATAGGGTGCTTTCCCTTTAATTCCCAATTAAATAGCCAGCATCAGCTGCGCAAAAGTGGCGTTTGTGATGGAGACGTGACTGAGGATGTGTTCCCGAAACTTCTCTATTCCGGTTGTTTTGTTGCTGTTAAACGTGTGTTTTGTAGCCTGAGAGTTTACCCAGGATCGGATCCACTCTTTGCGTCCGTGGACTACTCCTCTCTATTCTTCGTGGCCTTTCTCCGCTGGAGATCTGTTGGCGGATTGGATTGTCTGACTGACCGACTGACTACCACCTTTTTTGTATACGGTATTTCATTTGTTTTGATATGATGTATACGGTGATGATTTATGTAGTTAGATGTAGTTGAGGAATTAGTAAGAGCAGATACGCTTTAAAGTTCTGTGGTAAAATGGTTATATTGATTGTATGATTTAATACTGGGTTTACGCTACACGGAATGAACGGACCAACATTGCGTGACAAAAGTCACTTGAGTTCACTGAACTCCTTTACCGGGCGGGACTCTTTTTAGGCCCGAGGTACAGGACATTTCTGGAGGAACCAGAACTCATTGTGTTATATTATTATGTGTGTGTAATCCATTGATGTTGCTAATACAACCCACGCAAAAGAATAGTTGTTTTTGAAGTTCTTTCAATGTTTTAAGGGTTTATGAAAAGTTGATTTCCCTTCTGACGTTTACATAAGTCCTTTGTAATGGTGTAGACTTGACGGACCAGATGGGACTCATTCCCTCCCAAACTAAAAGGAGAAACCAATGTTTTCTCTGGTAGGCACAACCTACCTGGCACCCCTATAAAAAAATAACCTCAAGTCAAAACCGTTACAACCTACATGACAGGCATGGAGTTGGCAGGAAAACAAACAGATCTGGGACTAGGCTAGGAACTAGGAAAGTTTCCGGAATTTTGCAAGCCTACCTGTAGACTACGGAGGCTCCTCCACCTGCCACCATTGTCCAGATCCTTCCCAGGGGGTTCAGGATAGTGAGCTTCAGACTGGCCCCGCTCTTGGCATCCAAATCCGCGATGTAAGCCTCCTAGAATTGGTAGACAAGGATGTGTCACTAGGGCATATACTCTGAGGGTAGCAAAAAAAATCATAGTCACAGGTTAATTACCCCACCAAAATCTATACAAGTTGTTAGTTCCATGGATTGAAAGTTCTCATGAAAAGAAAATGGATAACATTTATTTCAATTGAATACTGGAGAGCCCGAGCCATTGGCCTGGAGAAAGAAGAAAAACCATTAGCTTAGAGAACTGTCAGGCATTTCTGCGGCCATATGTTGATGGAGGAAAAGTGTCTGTTAATTGAATGATTAGAATATTCCACCCTGAAACATATAATTGTATGGAAATTATTAGAATGTATGAAATCATAATAAATGTGTAGTCCTCGTCAGAATTAGGGTAAAGACAATATGTCTTTATGGTATAATAAACACACTGTCTCAGCTTGGTGCTGACCTGACTAGAGATTTGGGAGAGAACGGGGAGTACGTCTCAAGGACAAAGTCACTATCTCTGTCGGCTGGGAAGTGAGACAGACTGTGTGCGTAGCAGGACATGTGTGTGCGTATGTTTGTGTGTATGTGTGTGCGTATGTTTGTGTGTATGTGTGGGTGTGAGAAGTCAGTATAAAATGAGTTGATTTGTATTCTTGACTTCAGAACGTTCCGTGAATAAACCTTTGACTATTTAGCTGGGCTCCGTCTGTTTCATTCAACCAGGATCTTACAAATACCAAACAGAGTAATATAATTAAATTGGGTGATGTACCTGGAGAACATAATTCTCCTATCATATGTACAATATCAAGCTTCTCATAGTAGGGATGGAAATCTAGGATCAGGTCCTCACTGTCCATGTAATATTATTCATTGTGGTCCAAAAGGCAAAACTGATCCTAAAATCTTCACTCCTATCCTGAGACTCTTGATATATACACTAAAGTATGTGAACACCCCTTCAAATTAGTGGAATCAGCTATTTCAACCACATCCATTGCTGAAAGGTGTATAAAATTGAATACACAGCCATGCAATCTCCATAGACAAGGATTGGCAGTAGAATGGCCTTCTGAAGAGCTCCGTGACATTCAACATGACACTGTCATAGGATGCCACCTTTCCAACAAGTCAGTTCGTCAGAGTTCTGCCCTCCTCGAGGAGATGGGTGCTTGGTGCTTTTATCATGGCGTGAAAATGTCTGCGCAACAACGGCTCAGCCGAAAAGTGGTAAGCCACACAAGAGTACAGAATGGGACCGCCGAGCACAGAAGCATATAGCGCGTAACAATTGTCTGTCCTCGGTTGCAACACTCACTACCAAGCATCGGGAGCTGCATGAAATGGGTTTCCATGGCCGAGCAGCTGCATGGAAACCCACAAAAGCACAAGATCACCATGCGCAAGCGTGAGCTGGAGAGGTGTAAAGCGCACCGCTATTGGACTCTGGAGCAGTGGCAACGCTTTCTCTTTAGTGATGAATCATTCTTCACCATCTGGCAGTCCGACGGAGAAATCTAGATTTGGCGGATGCCAGGAGAACGCTAGCTGCCCCAATGCGTAGTGCCGACTAAAGTTCAGTGGAGGTAGAATAATAATGCTCTGGGGCTGTTCTTCATGGTTTGGGCTTGGTCCCCTAGTTCAAGTGAAGGGAAATCTTAACACGACAGCACACAATGACATTCCAGACGATTCTGTGCTTCCAAGTTTGTGGCAGCAGTTTGGGGAAGGCCCATTGCTGAATGACAAAGCCCCAGTGCAAAAAGTGAGGTCCATACAGAAATGGTTTGTCAAGTCAAGATAGATGGGGTCAAGTTCTACCACACCAAACACCTTTGGGCTGAACTGAAATGCAGACTGCGAGCCAGGCTTACTGCCCAACCTCACTAATGCTTGTGGCTGAATGGAAGCAAGTCCACACAGCAATGTTGCAACATCTAGTGGAAAGCCTTCCCAGAAGAGTAGAGGCTGTTGTAGCAGCAAAGGGGGGGGACATACTCGATATGAACACCCATGATTTTGGAATGAGATGTTCGACGAGCAGGTGTCCATGTACTTTTGGTCATGTAGTGTACATCTCTAGACCCTCTGTCCAACTCACCTCGGGGTAGGCTTCTCTCCCAAAGGGTGGGGGGAACTCCACGTCACCCCACTTCGCCTTGCAGATGTAGTCAGCCGTGGCATCAATTTTGGCTGCCATGTCGAGGACAAACACGCCATCTTGGTTGACCACTGGAGAGAAAAAGAAATGCCATGATACATCAATGGAGAGTTAAAGACAACAGCTGATTTGCATTGAGGAATTCAAAGTGAGAGGTACTGCTGAGCCATTGCTGTGGGAGCTTGTAAAAGCCTGGCTTTAAGGCATTTTCACATATTTCAAGCAGGTCCAGGTTTCATTTGCATTTCATGTACTTTTTAACGCAGAACGGGATACTACAGTAAATACAATTAAATTTACATATCGGGATATTATATGCCGATATATTGTATCGACAATATTTGTGTGCTAATTTGCTGTACTTACACCAAAGCTCCTGTATTTTTCCTAAATACAGTGCCTTCAAAGTATTCATACCCCTTGACGTTCTCCACATTTCGTTGTGTGAATCCATTTTAAATTAAGACTAAATTGAGATTTGTCATCACTGGCATATACACCCCATAAGGTCAAAGTGGAATTATGTTTATCAAATTTTTACACATGAAAAGCTGAAATGTCTCGAGTCAGTAAGTATTCAACCCCTTTGTTAGAAAACCAAAAATGTGCTTAAGGCACTTAAGTTGCATGGACAATAGTGTTTACCAGGATTTTGTAATGACTACCTCATCTCTGCACACCACACATACAATTAGCTGTTAAAAAAAAAAATACATTGAATATCCCTTTGAGCATGGTGAAGTAATTACACTTTGGATGGTGGATGGTATTAGTAAACCCAGTCGCTACAAAGATACAGGCGTCCTTCCTAACTCAGTTCCTCGAAAGGAAGGAAACCACTCAGGGATTTCACCATGAGGCCGATGGGGACTTAAACGGTTGAAGTTTAATGGCTATGAAAAACTGAAGATGGATAAACATTGTAAGTACTCCACAATACTAGCGTAATTGACAGAGTGAAAAGGAAGCCTGTACAGAATAAAAGTATTCCAAAACATTCATTCTGTTTTCAACAAGCACTAAAGTAATATTGCAAAAATGTGGCAAAGAAATACACTATTTTGTCCTGAATACAAAGTGTTATTGGATTTGCCCCAAACATACAACACATTACTGAGTACCACTCTCCATATTTTCAAGCATAGTGGTGGCTGCATCATGTTATGGGTATGCTTGTAATCGTTAAGGACTGGAGAGTTTTTCCGAATAAAAATAAATAATGGAATGGAGCTAAGCACAGGCAAAATCCTAGAGGAAAACCTGGTTCAGTCTACTTTCCACCAGACAGTGGGAGATTAATTCACCTTTCAGCAGGACAATAACCTAAAACAAGGCCAAATATACACTGGTGTTGCTTACCAAGGAGATCATAAATGTTCCTGAGTGGCCTAGCTACAGTTGACAAATCTGCTTAAATATTTTTGCAAGACCTGAAAATGATTGTCTAGCAATGATAAAGAACCAAATTTGACAGAGCTCGAAGCATTTTGAAAATAATAAAAATGGGCAAATGTTGCACAACCCAGGTGTGAAAAGCTGTTAGAGACTTACCTAGAAAGTGTTTCTACAAAGTATTTACTTATGTAAATGAGATGTTTTGGCTTTTATTTTTCAATAAATGTACTTACATTTCTAAAAACATGTTTTCACTGTCATTATGGGGTGGGGTATTGTGTGTAGATGAGAGAAATGATATTTAATCCATTTTGAATTCACACCAACAACAAAATGTGGAATAAATCATGGTGTATGAATACTTTTTGAAGGCACTGTAGCTTGTTCTCCATCGCTTTTTAAATAAGGAGCAACTTTGTTTTCATGACTGATCAATACTAATTCTCATGGCTCTTGCTTGTCCCGCTGCAGCAGGCATATGGTGAGCAGTATGTTTGAAACATCGAATTGCAATACATAACTTATTGGCACCTAAGTATTGCGATAATATCATATCGTGAGGTCTCTGGCAATTAATTCCCAGCCCAAGTACCAAAAGCTCCAGGATCCGAACCATACAGGGATATATGACAGCATCCTTAGTTAAACGTCCAAGTAAAATCGCCTTAGTAAAACAAGTTGACTTACCCAGTGGGTTGATCTCCAGGTAAGTGAAGTAAAGGTCCTCATACAGGTTAAAGAGACCCACAACGAAACTGACCAGGACCCTGCATACAACAAACATCAAAAGTTTAGATCAGAGAGCCATCTCGGAAAACTGCATATAAAACCACATGGAAAACTGTAGACAAGAAATCTAAATTTGAGTTTTAAAAATGGTTTAATAATAAACTAAAATGTTAGTTTCCTGCCGTTTCTATCATACCTGATAATTAATTGCACCCACCTGGTGCCTGATTAGAGCGGAAGAATAAAAAAAAAGCAAACGGTCTTTGAGGTCCAGAGTTGAATTTGAGGCCACTAGTTCTGAAGAGCCCAATCCGCCCTGGTCAAAAATAGTGCACTATATATGGAATATTGTGCCATTTGGTATGCACACAATGAGTTTACAGAATACTAGACAGTCATCACTTAACACTTCAACTTCGGGAACCCCTCCGGGTGAAACAATGAGCTACTCCACACATCGACAAAACAAGCATCTCAAAAAGCACCCTATTCCCTACATAGTGAACTACTTTTGACCTGGGCCCCTAGGTCAAAAGTAGTGCACTATATTGTAGACACAGAGCAATGACCTTGGTTGAGTCCTAAATGGCACTCAATACCCTATATAAAGTGCACTACTTAGGGAATAGCGGTGCAGATTGGGACGTATCAAAGTTAATTTCACTGTGTCCACTGTCCAGCCTAAATGGGGAGTGCATTGCCTATAAACACTATAAATAACTGAGGTGTGTAATTGAGTCAGACTTCTTGTCATGGATGGGAACCAGACCACAAACACAGCAGGAAATGTTAAGTATGGGCTCTCGAGTGAAGCAACGGTCTAAGTCACTGCATCTCAGTGCTTGAGGCGTCACTACAGACACCCTGGTTCGATTCCAAGCTGTATCACAGCCGGCCCAGCGTCGTCCGGGTTTGTCCGGCGTAGGCCGTAATTGTAAATAATAATTTGTTCTCAACTGACTTGCCTAGTTAAAGGTTAAATAAAAATAAAAAGTACTCCCACTAGTTCACCACAGAATGTTGAGGGGGACACCATAATACCACAAAGTGATGTAGTGAAATCACTAAACCTCAAGTCAGTCAAATCCCAAGTACCTAGCAAACGTTAGTGGCATAAAAAAATCGAAGTCCTGTGTGGGTTTGAAAGAAAAAGCCTTTCATGTGTGGGCTAATTAGTAAGTCATTATTAAAATAAACCAATGCGTATCGGTTAACGTTTTCATCAGGGCGTCTCAATACCTAGAATTGTAATCTGAGTCCTTCATATTAAATTCCGAGTAGAGTCGCGAGTCCCTTGGTATTGCTAAAAGATGCGGTCCAACAAACTTCGAAACTACATTTCTCAACACAGAAAGTGAAATGGCTTGGTGATGAGCATTGCAGGTTCATCGTTCTACTGAAACATTTTAAAGGGTTTGTGACTAAGGAGGTTTCAGTGTATGTATGTCTGCAGCTGAAAGCAAGGGCTGTGCAAAGGACAGACTTTCTCAATGCAAAATCAAACTCCCTTATTTTTTGTGGCATTGGCAGTTGAGTGTCAGGTATCTGTGAGTGTTGGTGATTGGATATTTCACACCATAAATATTGTGAAGCATAAAACATGTGAGCTGAAAAAAAAAAATAGGACTCAACTCTAAACCCTGTATAGCTTTTGCTTTAAAGCAGGGGTGTCAAACTCAAATCTGTGAGGGCTGAGTGTCTGCAGGTTTTCACACCGCCCATGTATGTGATCGATCATTTAAGGTAATTGATTTGTTAGAAACTACCCTCACCTGGTTGTCTAGGTTTGAACTGGGCATGAACTAAAAGGAAATAACAAAAACCATCAGACACTGCCCTCCAGTGATTGAGTTTGACACCCCTGACCTACGGCTCTCGGTCACTTACTCTTTCCTGTCTTCTGGGACATGCATGAAGAGCTGCTCCTTGACAGAGTCCTCGCTCAGCTTGTCGTCCACTCCCACCAGCAGCCTCTGGGCCTTGGCGTCCACGTCCCCCACATCAACGCCTCCCTCGTGGTGGAAGAGCACGTGGTCGCCCTCTCGGGTGGCGTAGATGCATATGTAGAACTCCTCCTCCTGCGGAGCACAAAGGGAGCAGGGGGGTAAGTAAGGGAGGGATTAAAAGTTAGAGGGAGCAGAGGTAGATTGTTTTGACAGTTACATAACAGTGCAATCAGAAACTATTCAGACCCCTTTACTTTTTCCACATTTTCTGATGTTACAGCCTTATTCTAAAAGGGATTAAATAGATTTTTCCCCTCAATCTACACACAATACCCCATAACGAAAAAGAAAAAACAAATGTATAAACAAAAAAAACTGAAATCTCACATTTAAATAAATATTCAGACCCTTACTCAATACTATGTTGAAGCACCATTGAGGCATGGTTTTTGCTCTCAGAGTGACCATGGGGTTCTTGGTCAAATCCCTGACCAAGGCCCTTGTCCCCCGATTGCTCAGTTTGGCCGGGTAGCCAGCTCTAGGAAGAGTCTTGGTGGTTCCAAACTTCTTCCATTTAAGAATGGAGGCCACTGTGTTCTTGGGGACCGTCTATGCTGAAGAAATGTTTTGGTACCCTTCCCCAGATCTGTGCCTTGACACAATCCTGGCTTGGAACTCTATGGAGAGTTCCTTCGACCTCAAGGCTTGGTTTTTGCTCTGACATGCACTGTCAACTGTGGGACCTTATATAGACAGGTGTGTGCCATTCCAAATCATGTCCAATGAATTTAACACAGGTGGAAAAAGGGAATGCTTTCCAAATGCACTTTAAGATTAGGTTACTTTACAGCCTTATTCTAAAATGGCTTGAATAAAAATAATTTCTCATCAATATACACACAATACCCCATAAAAAAACAGCGTAATACATTTTTGCATATTTATTACAAAACAGAAATACCTTTACATAAGTATTCAGATCCTTTGCTTTGAGACTCGAAATTGAGCTCAGGTGCATCCTGTTTCAATTGATCATCATTGAGATGTTTCTAAACTTGATTGGAGTCCACCTCTGTAAAATTCAATTGATTGGACATGATTCAGAACCCTTGACTTTTTCCTAATTTTGTTACTTTAAAGCCTTATTCTAAAATGGAAACAAAGGGTCTGAATACTTACGTAAATAATGCATGTTTGTTTTTTATTTTTAATAAACTTGCAAATGTTTCTAAAAACCTGTTTTTGTTTGTCATTATGGGGTATTGAGTGTATTTATTTCATCCATTTTAGAATAAGGCTGTAAAGTAACGAAATGTGGAAAAAGTCTAGGGGTCTGAATAATTTGTATATGGGCAAGTGAACGCACACACACATCTGTTAGCATGGTTACTTGACTACTACACACCTACCCCACAGGTAGGATATTTAAGACAACCTCACACAAATTACCTGTGTATGTGCAACAAACGGTTCAATGAGAAAGTTCTTCAGGATGCCTTTCGCTTTTGCCACCTGGTGAGAAACAGTAAAATAGATTAATTCAACATTTAGTTTAGTATTATTATGTGGCAAAGGGATATGAAGATGTCTGAGGAAATGGTATTTTCACATTATGGAGCACTGTGGAAAAGCAACAATCAATGGTGGAAAATAACGATTTTGCATAAATGCTCTATTCTGCAGAAAAATACTATTAATGATCCATTCTGCTGAAAAGCTGGCCCTAGAAAAAAGAAGTGCAGTAAAATGGAAAAGAGCACTGGACCTGTGATAGAAAAATGACATACAGTGCCTTGCGAAAGTATTCGGCCCCTTTGAACTTTGCGACCTTTTGCCACATTTCAGGCTTCAAACATAAAGATATAAAACTGTATTTTTTTGTGAAGGATCAACAACAAGTGGGACACAATCATGAAGTGGAACGACATTTATTGGATATTTCAAACTTTTTTAACAAATCAAAAACTGAAAAATTGGGCGTGCAAAATTATTCAGCCCCCTTAAGTTAAAACTTTGTAGCGCCACCTTTTGCTGCGATTACAGCTGTAAGTCGCTTGGGGTATGTCTCTATCAGTTTTGCACATCGAGAGACTGAATTTTTTTTCCCATTCCTCCTTGCAAAACAGCTCAAGCTCAGTGAGGTTGGATGGAGAGCATTTGTGAACAGCAGTTTTCAGTTCTTTCCACAGATTCTCGATTGGATTCAGGTCTGGACTTTGACTTGGCCATTCTAACACCTGGATATGTTTATTTTTGAACCATTCCATTGTAGATTTTGCTTTATGTTTTGGATCATTGTCTTGTTGGAAGACAAATCTCCGTCCCAGTCTCAGGTCTTTTGCAGACTCCATCAGGTTTTCTTCCAGAATGGTCCTGTATTTGGCTCCATCCATCTTCCCATCAATTTTAACCATCTTCCCTGTCCCTGCTGAAGAAAAGCAGGCCCAAACCATGATGCTGCCACCACCATGTTTGACAGTGGGGATGGTGTGTTCAGCTGTGTTGCTTTTACGCCAAACATAACGTTTTGCATTGTTGCCAAAAAGTTCAATTTTGGTTTCATCTGACCAGAGCACCTTCTTCCACATGTTTGGTGTGTCTCCCAGGTGGCTTGTGGCAAACTTTAAACGACACTTTTTATGGATATCTTTAAGAAATGGCTTTCTTCTTGCCACTCTTCCATAAAGGCCAGATTTGTGCAATATACGACTGATTGTTGTCCTATGGACAGAGTCTCCCACCTCAGCTGTAGATCTCTGCAGTTCATCCAGAGTGATCATGGGCCTCTTGGCTGCATCTCTGATCAGTCTTCTCCTTGTATGAGCTGAAAGTTTAGAGGGACGGCCAGGTCTTGGTAGATTTGCAGTGGTCTGATACTCCTTCCATTTCAATATTATTGCTTGCACAGTGCTCCTTGGGATGTTTAAAGCTTGGGAAATCTTGTTGTATCCAAATCCGGCTTTAAACTTCTTCACAACAGTATCTCGGACCTGCCTGGTGTGTTCCTTGTTCTTCATGATGCTCTCTGCGCTTTTAACGGACCTCTGAGACTATCACAGTGCAGGTGCATTTATACGGAGACTTGATTACACACAGGTGGATTGTATTTATCATCATTAGTCATTTAGGTCAACATTGGATCATTCAGAGATCCTCACTGAACTTCTGGAGAGAGTTTGCTGCACTGAAAGTAAAGGGGCTGAATAATTTTGCACGCCCAATTTTTCAGTTTTTGATTTGTTGAAAAAGTTTGAAATATCCAATAAATGTCGTTCCACTTCATGATTGTGTCCCACTTGTTGTTGATTCTTCACAAAAAAATACAGTTTTATATCTTTATGTTTGAAGCCTGAAATGTGGCAAAAGGTCGCAAAGTTCAAGGGGGCCGAATACTTTCGCAAGGCACTGTACCTACCTGATTTGTTTGATATTAATAGTAAACGATTATACATTTAACTAAGCGTAAGGCTGGCCTGCTAAGGCTGAGTTTTTAATGGTGACCACTAGCTTCCTGCAGCTCGTCTGGGCATCAAGGAAATTGGTTTTACTAGAGGGTGATAAAACGTTACAGCCACATTCCATTCCATGATCAGCGGTGCACTGAGGGAGACGTATTCCATGGACAGGATGTGGGGTGTGTGTGACCCGAGAGAGAGACAGCCTGGAAGAGTTTAGAACAATGCCTCAGTTTCTCATCTTTCTGGGAAGCTTAGCTTGGAGGAGTAAAATAACACCCCCGTGCAGAAAAACTGGATGAACCCAGGGTGGGTTATGGTGCCCAATCTGAATGTTTGCCAGCCATGGTTGAAGCATTTTTAGGTTTGGTGTATAAAGATCCGGTATTCTCTGTATGATTCAAGCACTTGGTCCGACAGTTGGATTGACGGCTTCATTATTGCAGAAATGACCATGTCTCTCTAAGTACTGAATTTCCAAGACAGACCTAATAAGGCTGTTTTGGCCATACTAGCCTCCTGACATTGGCATTACATACCCTCTGACCACTTGCATCAGTGGTTCTAAACATAACTCGGAGCCCGCCGGTCCTGGCAGTGGAGAGACAGATGGCAACCTCAGCTCCCTATGTTTGCACGCTGTATGCTCATGAACAAGTACTGCCTGGCACATGGTGAACATGCCGCAGATGACAAACCAGGATCGTATTTATTAGTGCACACTGTAGGACAGGGTTCCCCAACTGGTGGTCCACAGGTGATTGTATTGTTTAATTGTTGGACAGACTCTAAAAACACCAGCAAATCAGCTCCAAGTGATTTTAATTTTGGAAATCTGTTCCGAAATATTCCCACGCATAATAATAGAGAGAGAGATATGTGATCGTATACAAATGTAAGAGAAGTTTACAATTATTATGTTTTAGTCAAACATATCAATTTGGTCTTCTTGGGATCAATTTGCAGTCTAGAACTGATTTGTAATGATGTTCCGGACCCCTGACCAACAGTTCAGGGGATTGTGGATTAGCAGCCCCTGAAATGGGCACCTGTCTGCATGCTACACATTCACCACATTAACAAGCCCAGAGCTACACACTGTTGGGGCAGAGGAACCTGCCAATCAGAGGGCATTGTTCCCTCAAGCACCGCCATCTCACTACGATCTCTGATTAGAGAGCTAGATAAGAAAAGCAGGCATAGTTCCATTCCTGTTTGGAGATCTGAACGAACAGGAAGGAAGCAAAATGGAGAGGATGGCTCCATGCCAGGTCTCCCTGTTAAGACTCCCTGGAAAACAGTGACAAGTATTATTGAGTAGACCATCCTGGCTAAATATAAAGAAAGGCTACACTAAGCACTACAATGCCTAGGCCTATTGATTGAAGTCAAATTGCTTTTTAAAAATCTGCATACTAGGTGTACAAAAACTCCTCAGCTGTAACTTTCTAACTCCTGCAGCAGGTTTCCACTTCCACCAGTGTCAAATTGGCTGCAGCTAATAGGACTCAGGACAAGGAAAAAAAAAAAAAAAAAAGAGGGAACCTGGCAGCAGAGTTTCTGTTTATGAAGTTGAGGGAGGAGTAGGATGAAGTTGCTCTTACATGCTAATCCAGGGTCAGTTTGGTTAAGGTTAGGATCGAGGAAGGGAAGCTGACCCTAGCTCTAACTAGGGGAAACTTCACACTGGATCATGCATGCAGGCATACAGAGAGAGAAAGAGCAAGAAGATCAACTCACGGTGGTCTCCCTCATGAGGCGGGGCTTGAGCCACTCCTGCACGCCCACCAGGTCTAGGTTAACACCCACCAGGCCCAGCTTCCCTCTGCACTTGATCAGCTGGTCTGGCTTCACCACCAATCGCTGTAGGGGGAATGGACAATACCAACGTTAGCATGGTACAGCACACAGGTGAATCGTTTCACTGTCTATTGCGCCTGGACTTGTCTACCGTTAACCCGGTGATTGTAAAAATATTGGGTGTGTGATAGGGTTGTCACGAAACCATTATCGGAATGCTCAAAAGTATAATCGCAAGAAAACAAAGCTAAGCCAAAATCATTTGAGGAAAACGGCACTCGATAGTTGAAGATGCCCTGTTTCTAGCTTCTAGACAATTTCGCAGGATTTTTTCTTCCTTACACTATTTGCTCAGAATATTTATTGTACCTACAGACGAGAATAACTTTGGGATATTAGATTGGCAGTTACTCACCAGAAATTTGACATGCCTGACCTGGATCCTTTGTTTGAACTTCGAGGCAGTTCTATTCATCCCGGAGGCTGCACGAAAACGCTGATGCACGAGAAGAGTTAAGTGGGGCCCTAGTCAGACTCAAGACAGCGTGCATACCATCCACCGCTTCAAAGTATATTGCTCACTAACGTTCAGTCCCTTCACAATAATGTAGACGAGCTCAGGGCGAGGACCTCCTTCGAGAGCGACATCAGGGACTGTAATATAGTCCGTTTTACAGAATCAACGCTCTCCGGATATATTGCCCCAGTCCATCGTGGGACAGGAAAGAAATTTACAGGAAAAAGGAAAAGCTGAAGGGTTTGTTGTTTCATGACAAATAACTAATTGTGTTATTGTTGTAACGTACAGGAACTCAAGTCACTTTGGTCTCCCAATCTGGAATACCTGCATTACCTCACAAGACAATGTTCTTCGGTCATCGTCACTGCCGTGTATATTCTGAGGAAATCTGAAGGAAAACACTACCGAATTCCTATCAACATCTGAACCACTGCATTTAGCCATGGGGCCCTGTCAGACTAGGAAGATGGACGTGTACAAACAGACCAGCTCGGACCAGTCTCAACGTCAACCGTTGAAGAGGCGACTCTGGGATGCTGGCCTTCTGGGCAGCTGGCCTTCTGGGCAGAGTTGCAAAGAAAAAAGCCACATCTCAGACTTGCCAATAAAAAGAAAAGATTAAGATGGGCAAAATAACATGGACACTGGACAGAGGAACTCTGCCTAGAAGGCTAGCATCCCGGAGTCGCCTCTTCACTGTTGACGTTGAGACTGGTGTTTTGCGGGGTACGATCTAATGAAGCTGCCAGTTGAGGACTTGCGAGACATCCGTTTCTCAAACAAGACCCTCTAATGTACTTGTCCTCTTGGTCAGTTGTGCACTGCGGCCTCCCACTCCTCTTTCTATTCTGGGTAGAGCCAGAATCCATGAACACTAAGATAATGGAATTCATTGCCCTTGACAATCAACCATTCTCTGTCGTGGGTGATGTTGGCTTTCACAGCTGGTCAAGCACCGGTACACACTAACGTTACCAAGTGCGCTATTGCTCAGATGTTGCCCTACCGGAGATACAGTATTAGCGTCACTGCTATTAGCTTCACGACATACTACAGTCTTTGCATGTCAAAAAAGATACGTCAAATAACACACGTCAAATAACACTATTTAACACATTAAATAACAAATCAAATCAAATCAAATCTTATTTGTCACATACACATGGTTAGGAGATGTTAATGCGAGTGTAGCGAAATGCTTGTGCTTCTAGTTCCGACAATGCAGTAATAACAAGTAATCTAACTAACAATTCCAAAACTACTGTCTTGTACACAGTGTAAGGGGATAAAGAATATGTACATAAGGATATATGAATGAGTGATGGTACGGAGCAGCATAGGCAAGATACAGTAGATGGTATCGAGTACAGTATGTACAAATGAGATGAGTATGTAAACAAAGTGGCATAGTTTAAAGTGGCTAGTGATACATGTATTACATAAGGATACAGTCGATGATATAGAGTACAGTATATACGTATGCATATGAGATGAATAATGTAGGGTAAGTAACATTATATAAGGTAGCATTGTTTAAAGTGGCTAGTGATATATTTACATCATTTCCCATCAATTCCCATTATTAAAGTGGCTGGAGTTGAGTCAGTGTCAGTGTGTTGGCAGCAGCCACTCAGTGTTAGTGGTGGCTGTTTAACAGTCTGATGGCCTTGAGATGGAAGCTGTTTTTCAGTCTCTCGGTCCCAGCTTTGATGCACCTGTACTGACCTCGCCTTCTGGATGATAGCGGGGTGAACAGGCAGTGGCTCGGGTGGTTGATGTCCTTGATGATCTTTATGGCCTTCCTGTGACATCGGGTGGTGTAGGTGTTCTGGAGGGCAGGTAGTTTGCCCCCGGTGATGCGTTGTGCAGACCTCACTACCCTCTGGAGAGCCTTACGGTTGAGGGCGGTGCAGTTGCCATACCAGGCGGTGATACAGCCCGCCAGGATGCTCTCGATTGTGCATCTGTAGAAGTTTGTGAGTGCTTTTGGTGACAAGCCGAATTTCTTCAGCCTCCTGAGGTTGAAGAGGCGCTGCTGCGCCTTCTTCACGATGCTGTCTGTGTGAGTGGACCAATTCAGTTTGTCTGTGATGTGTATGCCGAGGAACTTAAAACTTGCTACCCTCTCCACTACTGTTCCATCGATGTGGATAGGGGGGTGTTCCCTCTGCTGTTTCCTGAAGTCCACAATCATCTCCTTAGTTTTGTTGACGTTGAGTGTGAGGTTATTTTCCTGACACCACACTCCGAGGGCCCTCACCTCCTCCCTGTAGACCGTCTCGTCGTTGTTGGTAATCAAGCCTACCACTGTTGTGTCGTCCGCAAACTTGATGATTGAGTTGGAGGCGTGCGTGGCCACGCAGTCGTGGGTGAACAGGGAGTACAGGAGAGGGCTCAGAACGCACCCTTGTGGGGCCCCAGTGTTGAGGATCAGCGGGGAGGAGATGTTGTTGCCTACCCTCACCACCTGGGGGCTGCCCGTCAGGAAGTCCAGTACCCAGTTGCACAGGGCGGGGTCGAGACCCAGGGTCTCGAGCTTGATGACGAGCTTGGAGGGTACTATGGTGTTGAATGCCGAGCTGTAGTCGATGAACAGCATTCTCACATAGGTATTCCTCTTGTCCAGATGGGTTAGGGCAGTGTGCAGTGTGGTTGAGATTGCATCGTCTGTGGACCTATTTGGGCGGTAAGCAAATTGGAGTGGGTCTAGGGTGTCAGGTAGGGTGGAGGTGATATGGTCCTTGACTAGTCTCTCAAAGCACTTCATGATGACGGATGTGAGTGCTACGGGACGGTAGTCGTTTAGCTCAGTTACCTTAGCTTTCTTGGGAACAGGAACAATGGTGGCCATCTTGAAGCATGTGGGAACAGCAGACTGGTATAGGGATTGATTGAATATGTCCGTAAACACACCGGCCAGCTGGTCTGCGCATGCTCTGAGGGCGCGGCTGGGGATGCCGTCTGGGCCTGCAGCCTTGCGAGGGTTAACACGTTTAAATGTCTTACTCACCTCGGCTGCAGTGAAGGAGAGACCGCATGTTTTCGTTGCAGGCCGTGTCAGTGGCACTGTATTGTCCTCAAAGCGGGCAAAAAAGTTATTCTTCCTGTAGTCCGTGATTGACTGTAGACCCTGCCACATGCCTCTTGTGTCTGAGCCGTTGAATTGAGATTCTACTTTGTCTCTGTACTGGCGCTTAGCTTGTTTGATAGCCGTGCGGAGGGAATAGCTGCACTGTTTGTATTCGGTCATGTTACCAGACACCTTGCCCTGATTAAAAGCAGTGGTTCGCGCTTTCAGTTTCACACGAATGCTGCCATCAATCCACGGTTTCTGGTTAGGGAATGTTTTAATCGTTGCTATGGGAACGACATCTTCAACGCACGTTCTAATGAACTCGCACACCGAATCAGCGTATTCGTCAATGTTGTTATCTGACGCAATACGAAACATCTCCCAGTCCACGTGATGGAAGCAGTCTTGGAGTGTGGAGTCAGCTTGGTCGGACCAGCGTTGGACAGACCTCAGCGTGGGAGCCTCTTGTTTTAGAGGTACAGTTATATTATAGAATGTTGTGTTCTGAATTTGCACATGCAAGCCAAGCGCCACTATCAGTAGCACTGTCAAAGCTGTACAAAAAAAAGTCTGCAAACACCGGCCACGAACGATGTGTTTACAATACCACGTTGGTAATAAAGCATTATTTGTTTGACCGCAACTTCTGGGGTAGCTAGCTAGCTTTAGCTTGGTACATAGATAGCACCAATACAACCAGGCTGAAAACAATGACCAGTAAAAACTAGAGGTCGACCGATTATGATTTGTATTTCATATACCTTTGACTATTGGATGTTCTTACAGGCACTTTAGTATTGCCAGTGTAACAGTATAGCTTCCGTCCCTCTCCTCACCCCTACCTGGACTCGAACCAGGAACACATAGACAACAGCCACCCTCGAAGTATCCTTTCCCATCGCTCCACAAAAGCCGTGGCCCTTGCAGAGCAAGGGGAATAACTACTTCAAGGTCTCAGAGCGAGTGACATTTGAAACGCTATTAGCGTTAACTAGCTAGCCATTTCACATCGGTTACACAAGCCTAATCTCGGAGTTGATAGGCTTGAAGTCATAAACAGCTCAATGCTTGAAGCATTGCGAAGAGCTTCTGGCAAACTCACGAAAATGGTTTGACTGAATGCTTACGAGCATGCTGCTGCCTACCACCGCTCAGTCAGACTGCTCTATCAAATCATAGACTTAAACATAATAACACACAGAAATACGAGCCTTAGGTCATTAATATGGTCGAATCCGGAAACTATCATCTCGAAAACAAGATGTTTATTCTGTCAGTGAAATAAGGAACTGTTCCGTATTTTATCTAACAGGTGGCATCCATAAGTCTAAATATTCCTGTTACATTGCACAAGCTTCAATGTTATGTCATAATTATGTAAAATTCTGGCAAATTAGTTCGCAACGAGCCAGGCGGCCCAAACTGTTGCATATACCCTGACTCTGCGTGCTATGAACGCAAGAGAAGTGACAATTTCACTAGTTTAATATTGCCTGCTAACATGAATTTCTTTTAACTAAATATGCAGGTTTAAAAATATATACTTCTGTGTATTGATTTTAAGAAAGGCATTAAGGTTTATGGTTAGGTACATTCGTGCAACGATTATGCTTTGTTCGCAAATGCACTTTTGTTAACTTCTTATGGTATAGGGGACGCTTGCGTCTTACTTGGAGAAAAAAAACTGGGAAAATGCAGCGCGGCAAATTCAAATAATGATATAAAATCAAACATTCATTAAATCACACATGTAAGATACTCAATTAAAGCTACACTCGTGAATCCAGCCAACATGTCAGATTCTAAAAAGCTTTTCGGCAAAAGCATTAAGCTATTATCTGATGATAGCACTGTGTCAATAAAGAGGGTAGCATATTTCAAACCTGCAGGCGCTACACAAAACGCTGAAATAAAATATAAAACATGCATTACCTTTGACGAGCTTCTTTTGTTGGCACTCCAATATTTGTCATAAACATCACAATTGGTCCTTTTTCTCGATTAATTCTGTCCATATATACCCAAAATGTCCATTAATAAAGCGCGTTTGATCCAGAAAAAAAAACAGCTTACAAAAACAGAACGTCACTACAAAACATTTCAAAAGTTACCTATAAACTTTGCCAAAATATTTCAAACTACTTTTGTAATACAACTTTAAGTATTTTTAAACGTAAATAATCGATCCAATTGAAGACGGGGCAATCTGTATTCAATACAGCAAGTAAACAAACCATGCTCTTTTTTATGTCTTGCGCAACTCTCAATAGGGTAACCTTGTTCCAGGATGTGCTTCTTCTTTGCACAAATGAATAACTTCAACCAAATTCCAAAGACTGGTGACATCCAGTGGAAGTGGTAGGAACTGTAAAATGGTCCCTATCAAATATCCCTTGGCAAAGACAGAGGGAATGGTCAGAGGCAAAAAATAAAAAATTCTGAACAGTCAGTCCTCTGGGTTTTGCCTGCTACATAAGTTCTGTTATAGTCAGACATGATTGAAACAGTTTTAGAAACTTCAGAATGTTTTCTATCCACATCTACTAATCATATGCATATCATATATTCCTGGCATGAGTAGCAGGAAGTTGGGCACGCTATTTATCCAAAAGTGAAAATGCTGCCTCCTATTTTAAGAGGTTAAATCATCCCCCGTTTGGCGAAGCCGGCTGTCTTTGTTAGGAAGAAAGTCTTCACAGTTCGCAACGAGCCAGTCGGCCCAAACTGCTGCATATACCCTGACTCTGTTGCACAGAACGCAAGAGTGGCAATTTCCCTAGTTAAATAAATTAATGTTAGCAGGCAAAATGAACTAATATGCACGTTTAAAAATGTGTAATAACTACGTAAAAAAATTATAAACGCTTTAAATTATTGTGTGACGTGCAGTCATATTCAGGTCCTGATTGGTCAACAAACTTATTTGACACGTCAAAGTGTTATTTGACATGTATCTTTTTGACATGCAAAGATCCAAACGGCGTTCCATAGAAATCCTGGTTCAGAATGAAATGACTGAACAACGAAACAGCACAGCAAGTAAGTGAAAGAAATAGGTTTTGATTATGTTTTACTGGTAATGGGGACATACGTAAATGCCAACAAAATAACTTTTTGGTCAGTGTGGTGTGTGTGTAACCTTTCATTTAACTAGACAAGTCAGTTAATAACAAATTATTATTTACAATGACGGCCTACCCCGGTCAAACCCGGACGACGCTGGGCCATTTATGCGCCACACTATGGGACTCCCAATCACGGCCGGATGTGATACAGCCTGGATTCGAGACGCCTCTTGCACCGAGATGCAGTGCATTAGACCGCTGCGTCCATGTGCGGTTTAACTATAATGCTATATATATATGATATCGGTATCGGCCAAAAATGTCATATAAGTGCACTGTGTGACAATTTGTCCATGTACAAGAAGGTGAGAAGAATGTCCTTGCTGGAGGACAATACTATTTTATTGTACCTCAGTGAGCAGCCAAGGGTGGTCCTGCGTCAAGCGGTCCCAGTCCGTCTCCGAGGTGACATTGGCGTAGCGGAAGCGGTTCTGCACGGCCGCCGAGGTGCAGATGTGCTTGTAGAGGAACTCCTTCCCCGTCTGCTCTGAGATGGCTTTGGCCGACATGGCGAATCACAGGCTCACTATCTAGCAGAAGGAAGAGGAGAAGTCAGAAGAGTTTCAGGGGCAGTTAGTACAGGTCCACACAGAAGTCCTTGAATTAGTAACAGGAATGTTAGCCTCCTAGTCAATTTACACACTGGTGTTTGTCAGACCATGTCATCCCAAAAATTGGTCTTCTCACGAAAACGTGAGAACTTCTCCCAACTAGAGGTCGACCAATTAATCGGAATGGCCGATTAATTAGTGCAAATTAAGTTTTCATAACAATCGGAAATCGGTATTTTTCAAGTCATTGCCTATCGAATAAACAGTGTCTATGGGGTCATATTGCACTTCCCAAGGATTCCACTAGATGTCAACCGTTTTTAGAACATTGTTTCAGGCTTCTACTGTGAAGGGGGAGTGAATAAGAGCTGAGTCAGGGGTCTGGCAGAATGCCATGAGCTAAATCATGCGTGTGGCTGTGAGAGGTAGCTGCGTTCCTTTTCATTTCTAAAGACAAAGGAATTGCCTTTGAAATCTGACACAGCGGTTGCATTAAGGAGAAGTGTATCTATAATTCCATGCACGACACTTGTATCTTTTATCAATGTTTATTATGAGTATTTCTGTAATTTGATGTGGCTCTCTGCACTTTCACCGGATGTTTGTTTGAGACAATGCATTTCTGAACATAACACGCCAATTTCAAATGACGTTTTTGGACATAAAGATTAACCCTATCAAACAAAACACACATTTATTGTGTAACATGAAGTCCTGTGAGTGCCGTCTGATGAAGATCAAAGGTTAGTGATTGATTTAATCGCTATTTCTGACTTTTGTGAGCCCTCTCCTTGGCTGGAAAATGGCTGTATGGTTTTCTGTGACTAGGTGCTGACCTAACAATCGCTTGGTGTGCTCTCGCCGTAAAGCCTATTTGAAATCGGACACTGTGGCTGGATTTACAAGAAGTTGATCTTTAAAATGGTGTATAATACTTGTATGTTCTGTTGTTTTGAATTTGGCTACCTGCAATTTCACTGGCTGTTGGCGAGGTGGCGTCACTAGTGTCCCACATATCCCAGAGAAGTTAACTTCTTTGACTGTAGGGGGCAGTATTTTCATTTTTGGCAAAAAAAACTTACCCATTTGAAACTGCCTATTTCTCAGGCCCAGAACCGAGAATATGCATATAATTGTCAGATTAGGGTAGAAAACACAAGTTTCCAAAACTGTCAAAATATTGTGAGTATAACAGAACTGATATTGCAGGCTAAAACCTGAGGAAAATCCAACAAGGAAGTCCTGTTTTTCCTGAAAGCTCTCTGTTCCATTGGATGCCTAGCCTCCATTTAAAGGGATATCATCCAGATTCCTTTCCCTATGGCTTCCTCAAGCTGTGTCTTTAGACATAGTTTCAGGCTTTTATTTTGAAAAAATGAGTTTTTCATGCGCAACAGCCATTTTCTCTCTCTCGCCTATGGAAGAAGCTACATTCCGGTTGACATGTCGATTATATTGTAAAAACAACCAGAGGATTGATTATAAAAACATTACATCTTTCTACGCACTTTACGGATACTATTTGGAATTTTTGTCTGCGATGTCGTGACTGCTCGAACCTGTGGATTTCTGAACAACGCGCAAATAAAGGAGGTATTTAGGATATAAAATAATCTTTATGGAACAAAAGGAACATTTGTGTAACTGGGAGTCTCGAGTGCAAACATCCGAAGATCAAAGGTAAGCGATTTAATTTATTGCTTTGACTTTCGTGACCAATCTACTTGGCTGCTAGCTGTTTGTAATATTTTGTCTACTGAGAGAGATGTTCTTACATAAACGCTTGTTATGCTTTCGCCGAAAAGCTTTCTAGAAATCTGACACGGCAGGTGGATTAACAACAAGCTAAGCTTTGTTTTGCTATATTGCACTTGTGATTATGAAAATTAAATATTTTTAGTAATTTAATTTGAATTTGGCGCTGTACAATTCAGCGGATTTGATGAAAATGATCCTGCGTCAAGAAATTAAGTTAACAATTTTCACTGTAGTGTCCAAAACGTCTTAAGCTGTCAGGCATTCCCTTGGCAGCAAGAGCCTCTCGGTGGACGCTGCAGTGTACCCAAGTGGCGTCGGGAGCAACTGCTTGCACGTGCGTTACCACTCTACTATGTATTTCTGTCATGGCTTTTGCGCCATCAGTACAGATACCAACATGAGCAGCAGCAACGTTTGGCTAAATACAGACCGGTTAATGTGATTGGATGTTAATTATTTGACTAGGCTACTTGTATTTGACATTGTGTTGTTATTTCGCTGAACACTAGATGGTTAAATTTGATTTTTGGCAGTGAAACAAGGCTACTCAGACAAGAAAACCCCCTCACCCAAATACTGTTGGAAAATCAGACGGAATGTTTGAAAATGTGTAAAGATTGATGTTTTTAAAACTGTGATTCACCATTTGTTGGCGTACCTCCGACAGCATTGTGCGTACCCCAGTTTGGGAATACCTGTTAGTGTACATCATGAAATGTTGAGTCAAATAAAACCTATTTATAGAAACTCGTATAAAGTTGGATTTGTAGCATCAACTTTGACTGATATTTAACTATCCGTTCCATATCTGCAAAATAGTTAAAACGGTGTCAGTTCACCTTTAATATATCAAATAATTTGAATTGTGCTGCTAAATTTGTTTGTGAGCATATATCTTTCAACTGAGGCGCAAACGTGCTCCTTGTACAATAGTTCGGTGTAGAGCCCTGCTTTATTTCAGACTGTAAACAGAAAGCTTTTATCACTCACGGTCTGATTAATTAAGCAGCTAGCCAGCTAACAAGGTAAGAGAAAACAAAAGTTAGCTACAAAGACGCACAACACTTCAACACTTAATTCCACACCCTCATTTCTTGGACAAATTAAATACATGATAGTGTTTAGCAGTAGCTAACGTTAACAGCATTGAGCCCGGAACAACCTCCTCCTGGGTTGGTGATTGAGTGCAGATAGCAAAACTACCTCCAGTAGAAATTATAGAAAAATATTTAGTATCACATGCTAGCTTGTAGCTAGATACCTAGCCAGTGAGCTACTCCGTCCTGGTTTGGGGTGGGTAAACGCTTTAGCTAAACAGGCACGGTAAAGATGAATTTTCTGGTTGCTTGCCGGCTGGCTAAATTAGCTAGCTAACGGTAACGTTAAGAGTCCTGCAGGACAAACTCACCAGCACGTTGTTTGCAATTTAGTCGCTGCTGAACTAACTCCAGCTAGCTACAGTAGTTAGCTAACTAGGAAGTAGGGAACGACAGATTTTACACCGTCAGATGGTTTCCATTAGCTTCTATATACACAAAGTCAGAGTCGAAGGCCACAAAGTCAAAATGACTAATTTAAGGTTAGAATTGAGGTTAGGTTTAAAATAAAATGTTTAGAGGAATTGTAGAAATGGGCGGGGTTTATTACTTTGTAGTGACGATCCCGCCAGACGTTCCTAGCATCATGCGCGCATAGCTCTCTAGGTAAATTTCGATGTAGCAAGACATGAAGAAAGTCAGAACAGATAGAATCATACCTTATGCGAATGCTACGTCCTAGGGGTGTAAAATGATGTCCTGGTTGCTACGAGCTAGTTTAGAGGGCTGCGCGATCTACGCCAAATAAATCAGTCTTCTCTTGCCACCTCACTTGTTTTTGTCGCTCCATAATCTGCCGATACGATTACGACCTCTTCGGCTGTTCCATTGGCTCAAACATAACCACGTGGTGATATTCCTCCAAACCTTTACACCCACTACCATTGGGCAAGGTTTCTTATTCTTTAAGTTTTATTGGCTAATCGCAACCAACTGACATCTGCATACACCGCCACCTACTGTGTGAGGCCGGTCACGACCTATCTACTCTTACCTAACCCTGAATTTCTAATAAAATAAAACAATTCCCTACAAACCTCACTACTCCCATCACCCCAAATCAATATTTTAATTTACCCTCTACCCAACTGCACCAGTATATCCACAATATTTGTTTTCACTGCTTTTTATTTCTAACCATAAATCCTCACGTTCTGACTTTCCAGATCTTGAACTACACAAAACTGATGCAGAGTCCGAACATATTACTACTGTTCTTAGTTGCACCTCCTCTATCCATTGCAATCCAACAAATGATTTGCAACAATTTCTGTTGAATATACAAATACATTTGTTAATCTCTTGCATAGATGAACATCGAACTCAGGAATAAATACACCTTCTCCTGTCCTCCCATTCATGGGATCCTTTCATGGGATCTGTATACACTGCAAGACAAGAAAAAAACGGATTACTAATATACTGATCCACCATTGTTCCTTCATTATCTTCTTCGCACCACTGTTAATTTTCTTCCATCAGGCTAAGATCAACATGTGGTCTTGTATAAAACCACAGTGGTACATTTCCTATTGACACAAATGGCCCTATGACAATATCTGAGTCAACAGTAATCAACCCTTTTTCTAATCTCTGCACCAAAACCCCTCTTTTGATATTGTTCATATTCACAGCAGTCTTCCAATAGTGTCAGTGTAGGATGATCTACCGTAAAATTTGTTGGCGGTACTAGGGTTTTTGGGATTGAAGATTTTAGGTTAATCCATTTCCATACTTGATATGATTCAAATGTATTTTTTCTAAGCTTTGATAGGGTTTTATCAGGTGGTGTGAGCATTTTTACTAGGATCATGTACTAGGATCATGAAAATGTAGCGTTTCTCTACAGTCTTGCCCAGTATGCCAGGGCTAGCTTAACTCTTCCAAGGGATAGTGGCGTTTCCCCAGTATCTATTTGTAAAGACTCAACCAGTGTTGAGGCTTTACAAATGCACCATCGCACATCATGAGTGCCCTCGCTTGCATCTTATCAAGGCACAACAGCGATGTAAAAGCCGCAGAACCATATACCAAGCACCCATAATCTATGGACGATCTCATCAAAGTACAATAAATATTCAGTAAAGATGGCCTATCTGCCCCCAATCATGCCCAACTATCATCCTCATTAGATTAAACATAAGAACGTATTCAGTCTCAATTTTATTTATTTAACTAGGCAAGTCAGGTAAGAACAAATTTTTATTTTCAATGACAGCTTAGGAACCGTGCCTTGTTCAGGGGCAGAATGACAGATTTTTACCTTGTCAGGTCAGGGATTCGATCTTGCAACCTTTAGGTAACTAGTCTAACGCTCTAACCACTAGGCTAACTGCCGCCCTTCAATACTTAAATTCTTAAATTCAGCCCCAAATACTTAAATTCTGTTACCATTTCCATTCGTTCATCTATTTTTGTTAGCGAACAACATATGGCAAGATTTAGATACAGTGACTTTAAACCTCATAAGGACCATTCCACTACTGCTACAAAAGCACCTTGCATTTTCTCTATTACATAAGGAATATTCCTTCCCCTTTTCCAACAGGCACCATCATCTGCATATAACGTTGCACCTATACCCTGTCCCATATCCCCAAAGATATCATCAATCATCAACATGAATAGGACTAATAGCACTACCCTGTGAAGATAGGACTAATAGCACTACCCTGTGGAGTTGCATTTTCCACCTCCTCCTCTTGATAACTCCAATCCCACCCTGACATGGAAGGGTCGGTCAAAGAAGAAATCCTTAATCCAGTTATACATTCTCCCACTAATACGCATTTCATTCAATTTAAATCAGTAGACCTTCCCACCACATTGTATCATAATATAAGCATTTATGCTTTTTCAATATCAAAATACACTATTAACATCACTTCATTGCCAAATCTTTGGTCACCACCGAACTTTCAGTAATGCATCAAGGGTAGTTCTTCCCTTTCTGAATCCACTCTGTAATGGACTTAATAGACCCCTATATTCCAGATAATACATCAATTCTGATTGGCTCGGCCTGGCTCCCAAGTGGGTGGGCATATGCCCTCCCAGGCCCACCATGGCTGCAAGATTGTCCAGTCATGTAAAAACCATAGTTTACAGCCTAATGAATTTATTTCAATTGACTGATTTCCTTATAATGAACTGTACCTCAGTATATCTTTGAAACTGTTGCATGATGAGTTTATATTTTTGTTCTGTATACATTTAGTTGAAAATCCTAGCCTTATAATTTATGGGGAAAATACATGTTTTTTTGCTATAATTTGGCAAAGCCATGTGTCAGTGTTGTATTGTTGTAATGTTGACAAAGAATACTAGCTTTCTGAAACTATACTTGTAGAATCAGAGATAGTGGAAGCAATATCTCCACTCAAATGTAAAACAATGAGGACAAAGAGATAAGGGGAAAAGATTCATCTTTATTTCCTTCAACCAAAACATTGTACAGAGGCATATTCTTAAAAAAATAAAAAATAAAAATAAAAAAGGTACACAGGTACTAGGATCATGAAAATGTAGCGTTTCTGTTCACGTTTTCAACCTACACCTGGCACACAGGTGAGAAGCACACAGATTGAGAGGGGACATACTGACCAAACATTCATGACAGATACAAGGCATGATGACAATCCCCAAAAGCAGAATAAAAGCCTCTCAATGAGAGCTGATTCTAGGTGCAAAAAAGGGATCTGTTTTTTGTCAAGTATCTTCTTTCAAGATCCCATTGCCTAGACTGGCCAGACTGAGAATGTTGTTTTTCTGGAACAGAACACAAAACCAATTCCAGCAAGTCAATTCTCATCTTGTATCGTACTAGGCTGGGAATCCACTTTTCTTTTTAAATTTAAACATCTTCAAAGTAAAATTACAATTAAAATAGGTGACTTTGCTTAGCACACTTTACAAGAGAGTTTCTCAACCTTTGTGTTCAAGCAACGTCCGTCAGTAGGGTTCTCCTAACATTTATTGCTAAATAAATGTACACATACATATTTCAATCATTTCATCCAAACAACTTGTGCGTGTCAACGAGCGTCTGAGTAGCTAGGCGCTAAAATAGAAGACGGTTCTATTTTTTACTCGTGACATGCTGCAAGTCCCACCTCTCCAATCTCCTCATTAGTTTTCAGGAGAATATACCCACATGGGTGATTGAAGGATGAACTGAGGTTCCCAGTCCAGTTGGTGGTAATGCATCTTAAAGTTGGTCACCAACTGCCATATAAAGTCCACAGAAGAAGGAACAAAACTAAAGGAGAGATTACTAGAAACCACCAAGGTTTCCACTTCTATATGTGGATTGACAGAGAAGAGAACACACACATTTGTGTGACTCAAAATGGCCAAAATTCTACAAAGATCCAGAAAGAAAGGACCTAATGTTTATATCCCAGGACAAATTAGCTAGCAGCAAGGTACATTTTTCATGTGTTTCAACCTCTCCCCAAAGTAATATAGTTAGTTCAGAGTTAATTTTGATATTTCAACCTGCGCGTCCTGATCATGTCTGCAGGTAGCCTAGCGGTTAGAGCGTTGGGCCAGTAATCGAAAGGTTGCTAGATCAAATCCCAGAGCTGACAAGGTAAAAATCTGTCGTTCTGCCCCTGGCCTGTTCCTAGGCCATAATTGTAAATAAGAATTTGTTCTTAACTGACTTGCCTAGTTAAATAAAGGTTCAATAAAAAGAAAAAGATGGACAAAATTAACTTTGCACGCAAGCGTGTCCAGTCTAGTCAACATCTAAGGCACCACTTATGTGAGGGACTGACTAGCTCTGGTCCATCTGCTACACAGTTCCTCTACTAGTTTGTAGAGTAACATGTACTTCGCTTGGACCAGTTAGAAACTGATCTACAAGACTAGCTGCTGAAGTTTCAAATGTTCACTTGGGAGTTGAAACCGGATGCATCGTATTATGGGGCCAAAGCAATGCTAGAAAACCACATGGAGAAAAATAGATCTATTAAGAGGTCAAAACTTTACATACGTGGGTCAAGGATATGTTTTTTTTTACATCCTATTCAATAGAAAACATTAGAAATCAAATGGAATATCACCAACACTGTCATTGAGATGGATACAGTTTGAATATACAATAAATAAATACATTTAAGAGAACTGAACAAAATCTCAAATCAAATTAGGAGCACAAAATAAGACCAGTAAAATGCACAATGCATCAATGAGCAAAATGGAGACTAACATGAAACTGTAGTTAGAGTCTGCAGGAAAATCCAACAAATGAAAACCAGGCCTCATTCTACATGGGACTGAAGTAGTTCCTAGGCTCTGCCCTAAGGTCAGTTTCTGCTTTACCGTCAAATGATTCCCATGCTAACTTTGTGTTTCCGGGCGACCTCTATGTGGCGTGAATGAAAAAAATCATGCGACCTACTAAAACTAACAACGGAGTTGCACTCCCATGTGTTCATTTACAAACCTCTACTTGCTCCAGGTACAGCAAACATTTTCCATTCAAGAAATGAAATGTATATTTTGGCAACAGTACTCCTATTTCATGCCTTCAAAACATGCTTTGCGACAAATACTCACAAAAGAGAATCAAGACAATTTTCTGAGGATTCAAGTTTTCCGAAACCCCCTTGTCAAAAAACCTATAACCTATTTAATTAGTTACATTCTTAGTTACTAAACCTACCAAAAGTCGCCCATGTCAGTTTGAATTTGAAGAGGGTATTGTCAAATGTGGTGGTAACAGCCAAAAAGATTTTTAGGAAGATGCCAAGCATGATGAGCACCATCTCTCGCTCAGATAACAACACTGAGTGTCTTTTTAGCATGTGAAAGCAACATTTTGCAAAAAACACTGGGAGCATAAAAATCAGCTTGTGAGGGTGCGTCCGACTTAATATTGTCCACCACAGGGCTACAGCATTCCCAATGGCATTCTTCATTTCTAGCCAAACTGGAAAAATACATTTCCAGGTGCTTGGTCTAGAGGGTGAAAAAAAAAAATGTTACTTTGCTGTGTTGAAATCCATGACAAAGTGTATGATTACAGTATTTTTGGAAAGTTTACAGGGTCCTCGAGTTTTTCCACATTTTGTTGCCTTATTCTAAACTGGATTAAATAAAAACTGTTCCTCATCAATCTACATACAATACCCCATAATAACAAAGCAAAAATAATATATGAAAGTGGACAAAAAAAAGAGATTTGGCTCATTAATCTATATGGTCCAAATCAGGATGATCCACACTTCATTGAAAACATTTATACCAATTTATTCAACTTACAGGCAACAAATTATCTAATCATTACGGTAGGAGACTATAAAACAGTGTTAAGTACCTCAATGGACTGTAAAGATAATCACTCCACAAACTATCATCACCTTAAGGAAATCACAAATATTATGGACACATTAGAAATAGTGGATATTTGGACACTAAAAAAGCCCAGACCTAGTGAGATATACATGGAGACTTAATCCAGATAGTCGTTTTGACTACATTCTTGTCTCTTTCTCTCTTGCATCAAAGATTTCGTATACAAACAATGTAAACTAAATGCTTCAGTCTGGTTTTTGACCCCATCATAGTACTGAGACTGCACTTGTGAAGGTGGTAAATGACCTTTTAATGGCGTCAGACCGAGGCTCTGCATCTGTCCTCGTGCTCCTAGACCTTAGTGCTGATTTTGATACCGTCGATCACCACATTCTTTTGGAGAGATTGGAAACCCAACTTGGTCTACATGGACAAGTTCTGGCCTGGTTTAGATCTTATCTGTCGGAGAGATATCAGTTTGTCTCTGTGAATGGTTTGTCCTCTGACACATCAACTGTAAATTTCAGTGTTCCTCAAGGTTCCGTTTTAGGACCACTATTGTTTTCACTATATATTTTACCTCTTGGGGATGTCATTCGAAAACACAATGTTAACTTTCACTGCTATGCGGATGACACACAGCTGTACATTTCAATGAAACATGGTAAAGCCGCAAAATTGCCCTCACTAGAAGCCTCTGTTTCAGACATACAGTGGGGCAAAAAAGTATTTAGTCAGCCACCAATTGTGCATGTTATCCCACTTAAAAAGATGAGGCCTGTAATTTTCATCATAGGTACACTTCAACTATGACAGACAAAATGAGAAGAAAAAAAAAATCTAGAAAATCACATTGTATGATTTTTAATGAATTTATTTGCAAATTATGGTGGAACATAAGTATTTGGGAGAACTTGCACAATTGGTGGTTGACTAAATACTTTTTTTGCCCCACTGTAAGAAAGCGGATGGCTGCAGACTTTCTACTTTTAAACTCGGACAAAACCGAGATGCTTGTTTTAGGTCCCAAGAAACAAAGATATCTTCTGTTGAATCTGACAATTAATCTTGATGGTTGTACAGTCGTCTCAAATAAAACTGTGAAGGACCTCGGCGTTACTCTGGACCCTAATCTCCCTTTTGACGAACATATCAAGACTGTTTCAAGGACAGCTTTTTTCCATCTACGTAACATTGCAAAAACCTCTCTCTCTCCTTGCTGTCCCCGGTCCACCTGGCCGTGCTGCTGCTCCAGTTTCAACTGTTCTGCCTGCGGCTATGGAACCCTGACCTGTTCACCGGACGTGCTAATTATAATAATAAAAAAAGCAGTTTCTGGCTAAAGAGACGAGACTAAGAAGGGAAATCCATGAACTAATAGTACAGGTAGATAGCAACACTACATAGATACAAAATAAGTTTGAGGAAAAAGAACTTGAGGAACTTCTTCAAAAATGATCTAATATTACAAAAAATATAGCAAACTGGATGGAATATAGAGAATTTCACAAAATTATTCCTGAATCTCCAATACAGGAACACTGTATCATTCTCCGAATTATATTTTAAAAGAGGAAGCTAATTATTTTAGGCAGATCTTCTCTTTTCCGTCTCATCCTTTCCCACTGAATGAAGATTATGGTAAGGAATACTTTCCAAATAATATAAAAAATGGAAAATTAACCAAATGTACAGAAAGATCAGTGCAAAGGCCAAATTACAGAGGAAGAATTGAGGCTATTCAACTCTTTCAGTCTGGAAAAATGACAGGGCTTGATGGCATACCGGTAGAGGTATATCAAGTATTTGGTCTGGTCTGTCTGCCCAATATAAAGGGTCAAAACTGTCAGAGGAATAAAAAAAAAAAATTGCATAAATAGGAAAGTATACCAGTTTCATATGAGGACCAGGATGTTCACAAATGTGCCATACGGATTGCAAAATAGTTGGGAAGAGATTTTTGATGTACAGATTCCGTTGTACAGGGTGTATGAGTTGATATATAAAATGCAGTAGTCAAGACTTCGTGCTTTTTAGCAAAAATTATTATATAGATTTCTTGCCACCAACAAAATGTTGAATATTTGGGGCATGAAATCATCGAAGCTCTGCAGATTGCGTTGTGAGGATACAGAATCGATAGACCATTTATTTTGGTATTGCCCTCAGGTAGCCTGTTTCTGGTCTCAGGTTCAGGAATGGCTGAAAATGCATAGCATTGATCTAAAATTGACCATAGAAATAGTACTGTTAGGACATCTGGAGAGACCAGGTCTGTCAATTGCTCATACTCTTAGTAAAAGTATTTATCTTCAACTCGCAATCTGTGGATTCTATTCGATAAGAAATTGTACGTTAAACATCACAGCATAGTTGAAAGATATGTGTTGCGTAGAAACTCGAAAGTGGGTGGCCAGCAGAGATGGATGGGATGGGCTGAGGGAAGCTGAGGGTTGGTATGTGGAATTGGAGACAAGTGGGAGTGAGTTGCTGTGTGAGAGATAAAATGATGGTCAAAGATAAAAGGAAAAAAATAATAATTAAAAAAGCAAAATAAAACATAATAAAAAGTACATTTGAATGACACTAAGTGGCAGTGTTTTTACAACTAATGCTGGTTTGCCTGAGGCTGGTGCCGTGCAGGTGTTTGTCGACATGCATACACACACACACACTCATTCAAATAAACACAGAGAAGAACACACACATACAAG
The DNA here is from genome assembly GCF_045791955.1 of Oncorhynchus clarkii lewisi. Lineage (NCBI taxonomy): Eukaryota > Metazoa > Chordata > Actinopteri > Salmoniformes > Salmonidae > Oncorhynchus > Oncorhynchus clarkii. Next base: position 43,791,549 of record NC_092166.1, read on the forward strand.
AACACACACATACATGTAATAGTGCCAGACATGCACACAAACATATACAGTTGGCATATTGCTGTTATGATTTTAGTTGTCCTTGATGTCCTTTGTTGTAAATGTATAATTTTTTTGCATTGTTGTTTGGTGTTTTCTTCTATGTTTCCTTTTTAATCTTTAGTTTATTCTCTTGGTTGTTTGTGCATTGGGGGGTTCTTGGGGGTGGGGAATGGAATTAATTGTATTAGTTATATTTTTTCTGGGGGGGGTGGGGGGGTACTGTGGGAGGGGTCTACAATGGTTGAGGGACAGCTATTGGGGAATTGTGTGTGTGTGTGTGTGTGGGGGGGGGTCTTGGAGGGTTCGGGTTCACGTCTTTTGGCCTGGTGATAGATCGGTCAACATGCCCTTGAGCAGGGCATTGACCCTGAATGGGAATCTGTTGGAAGACTGGCATCATGTAGTAGTTGAGCGGCTTCACTGCAAGTATATTGTATGTTTCGAATATTCTATAAAAATAAATAATAAAAAAAAAAGTTAAAACAGTTTAAGAAATATTGGCAAATTTCAGTCGACAGAAAGTGCTCTTCGGTAAATGCGGTAAATTGGTCATCAAAATGAAAGGAGGACCAAGGCACTCTTCATTTACATAAGTATTCAAACCCTTTAATATGAGACTTGAAATTGAGCTCAGGTGCATCCTGTTTCCATTGATCATCCTTGAGATGTTTCTACAATTTGAATGGAGTCCACCTGTGGTAAATTCAATTCATTGTACATGATTTGGAAAGGCACACACCTGTGTATATAAGGTCCCACAGTTCACATAACAAAAACAAAGCCATAACGTCAAAGGAATTTCCCGTAGAGCTCCGAGACAGGATTGTGCCGAGGCACGGATCTGGGGGAGGGTACCAAAACATTTCTGCAGCATTAAAGGTCCAGAAGAACACAGTGGCCTCCATCATTCTTAAATGGAAGAAGTTCGGAACCACCAAGACATGGCTGCAGGGCCGAACTGAGCAATCGGGGTAGAAGGTTATTGGTCAGGGAGGTGACCAAGAACCCGATGGTCACTCTGACCGAGCTTCAGAGTTCCTCTGTGGAGAAAAGAGAACCTTCCAACAACACTCCACCAATCAGGCCTTTATGGTAGAGTGGTCAGACAGAAGACACTCCTCAGTAAAAAGGAACATGACAGCCCAATTGGAGTTTGCAAAAAGGCACCTAAAGGACTCCGACCATGAGAAACAAGATTCTCTGGTCTGATGAAACCAAGATTGAACTCTTTGGCCTGAATGCCAAGCATCACGTCTGGAGGAAACCTCCCACCAAGCCTATGGTAATGCATGGTGGTGGCAGCATCATGCTGTGGGTATGTTTCTCAGTGGCAGGGACTGGGAGACTAGTCAGGATCGAGGAAAAGATGAAAGGAGCAAAGTACAGAGAGATTCTTGATGAAAACCAGCTCCAGAGTGCTCAGGACCTCAGACTGGGGCGAAGGTTCACCTTCCAACAGGACAACAACCCTAAGCACACAGCCAAGATAAGGCAGGAGTGGCTTCTGGACAATTTTCTGAATGTGCCCAGCCAGAGCCCAGACTCGACCGAGAATCTCTGGAGAGATCTGATAATAGCTGTCCAGCGACGCTCCCCATCCAACCTGACAGAGCTTGAGAGGATCTGCAGAGAACGGGAGAAACTCCCCAAATACAGGTGTGCCAAGCTTGTAGCATCAGACCAAAGACTCAAGGTTGTATTCACTGCCAAAGGTGCTTCAACAAAGTACTGAGTAAAGGGTCTGAATACTTGTGATATTTCCGTATGTTATTTTGAATACATTTGCAAAAATTAATAGAAACCTGTTTTTGGTTTATCATTATGGGGTATTTAATTAATTTTAGAATAAGGCTGTAACGTAACAAAATGTATTTAAAAAAATCAAAGGGGTCTGAATAACCTGTGTACAAATTAAAGGTAAAAAAGTATCATTGTCACAGCAGTGATCCTACATACTGTGATTGGATTCAAAACTGAATCCTCCTGCTGGGCCTCCAAAGAAGGTCTTGAAGATGTTGTTGGCATTGAAATCTGCAGAGAAACAACAGCAATGAGTCAAAGTGTCAACGTGCGATATTAATTCTCCCCCCAATTCAGTCACATCCACACATCAAAACAAACCTTTTTTGTATTAAAGACTGCACTGGGAATAGACATTTAAAATTGGCAACTATTTCTCGCACAATTCGATCACATGTATATTTTTCAGAGATATGCCATTCTCCTAGAATTACATTTTGACTCTTGACCATGAGAGAGGCCGACGCTGATCAATGGCCAGTGTTGCATTTGTCCCCTCAGTGGTTATGGTTAGGACCCAGGGTAAGGTAATCTGACCCTAGACATGTGGTTAGGGGTAGTGGTTTGATGTTGATGTTATGGTTCAGACTAGCATTGAGGGTAAGGTAATCTTAAACTACACTACCGGTCAAAGGTTTTAGAACATCTACTCATTCAAGGGTATTCTTTATTTTGACTATTTTCTACATTGTAGAATAATAGTGACGACATCCAAACTAGGAAATAACACGTGGAATCATGTAGTAACCCCAAAAAAGTTTTAAACAAAACAAAATATTTTATGTTTGAGATTCTTCAAAGTAGCAACCATTTGCCTTGATGACAGCTTTGCACAGTCTTGGCATTCTCTCAACCGGCATCACCTGGAATGCTTTTCCAACAGTCTTGAAGGAGTTCCCACATATGCTGAGCACTTGTTGGCTGCTTTTCCTTCACATTGCAGTCCGACTCATTCCAAAGCATATCAATTTGGTTGAGGTCAGGGGATTGTGGAGGCCATGTCATCTGATGCAGCACTCCATCACTCTCCTTCTTGGTAAAATAGCCCTTACACAGCCTGGAGGTGTGTTGGGTCATTGTCCTGTTGAAAAACAAATGATAGTGGGAGCAAACCACATGGGATGGCATATCACTGCAGAATGCTGCGGTAGCCACGCTGGTTAAGTGTGTCTTGAATTTTAAATAAATCACAGACAGTGTCACCAGCAAAGCACCCCCAACCCATAATACAACCTCCTCCATGCTTTACGGTGGGAAATACACATGCAGAGATCATCCTTTCACCCACACCGCATTTCACAAAGACACGGCGGTTGGAAACGAAAATCCCCAATTTGGACTCCGAATCAAAGGTCACATTTCCACCATTCTAATGTCCATTGCTTGTGTTTCTTGGCCCAAGCAAGTCTATTCTTCTCATTGGTGTCCTTTAGTAGTGGATTCTTTGCAGCAATTTGACTATGAAGGCCTGATTCACAGTCTGCTCTGAACAGTTGATGTTGAGATGTGTCTGTTACTTGAACTCCGCAATTTCTGAAGCTGTTAACTCTAACTTAACCTCTGCAGCAGAGGTAACTCTGGGTCTTCCTTTCCTGTGGCGGTCCTCATGAGAGCCAGTTTCATCATCGCGCTTGATGGTTTTCGCAGCTGAAATTTTCCGTATTGACTGACCTTCATGTCGTAAAGTAATGATGGACTGTCTTCGCTTATTTGAGCTGTTCTTGCTGTAATATGGACTTGGTCTTTTACCAAAATGGGCACTCTTTTGTATACCTCCCCTACCTTGTCACAACACAACTGATTGGCTCAAACTCATTAAGGAAAGAAATTCCACAGATTCCACAAATTAACTTTTAACAATGCACACCTGTGAATTGAAACGCATTCCAGGTGACTACCTCATGAAGCTGGTTGAGAGAATGCCAAGAGTGTGCAAAGCTGTCATCAAGGCAAAGGGTGGTTATTTTGAAGAAACTCAAATATAAAATGTATTTTGATTTGTTTAACACTTTTTTGGTTACTACATGATTCCATATGTGTTATTTCATAGTTGTGATTTTTTCATTATTATTCTACAAAGTAGAAAATAGTAAAAATAAAGTAAAAATCCTTGAATGAGTAAAACTTTTGACCTGTAGAGTAGATCTTTGGGTAGGGGAAGTGTTTGGGTAGTGTTTAATGTGCACCGCAATGCTAGAGGCGCGTCACTACAGACCCGGGTTCGATCCCAGGCTGTGTCGCAATCGGACGCGACTGGGAGACCCATGAAGTGGTGCACAACTTGCCCGTGATTGTCAGGGTTAGGGGAGGGTTTGGCCAGCCGGGATGTCCTTGTCCCATCTCGCTCCAGCTACTCCTTGTGAAGGCCCGGGCTTAGGTTGAGAGCCATGCATCCTCCTACCCTGCCAAGCCGCACTGCTTATTGACACACTACTCGTTTAACCCGGAAGCCAGCCTCACCAATGTGTGGGATCAATGTGTTGCACGCTGACTTCGGTCGCCAGTTGTACGGTGTTTCCTCCAACACATTGGTGAGGCTGGCTTCCGGGTTAAACGAGTAGTGTGTCAATAAGCAGTGCGGCTTGGCAGGGTAGGAGGATGCATGGCTCTCGACCTTAGCCCGGGCCTTCACAAGGAGTAGCTGGAGCGCGATGCGACAAGGACATCCCGGCTGGCCAAACCCTCCCCTAACCCTGACAATCACAGGCAAGTTGTGCACGACTTCATGGGTCTCCCAGTCGCGTCCGATTGCGACACAGCCTGGGATCGAACGCTGACTTCGGTCGCCAGCTGTACGGTGTTTCCTCCAACACATTGGTGAGGCTGGCTTCCGGGTTAAACGAGTAGTGTGTCAATAAGCAGTGCGGTTTGGCAGGGTAGGAGGATGCATGGCTCTCGACCTTAGCCCCTCCAGAGTCCGTACGGGAGTTGCATCGATGGGACAAGACTAACTACCAAATGGATGTCACGAAATTGGGGAGATCCTCGGCAGATCCTCAGTCGCTAGGAATAGCGAAATGGTTAGGGCTAGGATTTGGGGTGAAGAAATATAAATCCTAAATCAGTGGTTATGGGGTAGTGTTTAAGGTTAGGAAAATGGAATCTGATTCTAAACTCAGCAAAAAAAGAAACGCCCCCTTTTCAGGACCCTGTCTTTCAAAGATAATTCATAAAAAGCCAAATAACTTCACAGATCTTCATTGTAAAGGGTTTAAGCACCATTTCCCATGCTTGTTCAATGAACCATAAACAATTAATGAACACGCACCTGTGGAACGGTCGTTAAGACACTAACAGCTTACAGACGGAAGGTCACAGTTATGAAAACTCTGAAAAACACCAACAGAAAGATGCCCAGGGTCCCTGCTCATCTGCGTGAACGTGTCTTAGACATGTTGCAAGGAGGCATGAAGACTGTAGATGTGGCCAGGGCAATAAATTGCAATGTCTGTACTGTGAGACGCCTAAGACAGCACTACAGGGAGGCAGGACGGACAGCTGATCATCCTCGCAGCGACAGACCACGTGTTACAACACCTGCAACAACAACTGCCCGAGTTACACCAGGAACGCACAATCCCTCCATCAGTGCTCAGACTGTAAACAATAGGCTGAGAGAGGCTGGACTGAGGGCTTGTAGGCCTGTTGTAAGGTAGGTCCTCACCAGACATCACTGGCAACAACGTTACCTATGGGCACAAACCCACCATTACTGGACCAGACAGGACTGGCAAAAAGTGCTCTTCACGGTCTTGTCTCACCAGGGGTGATGGTCAGATTCGCGTTTATCGTCGAAGGAATTACACTGAGGCCTGTACTCTGGAACGGGATCGATGTGGAGGGTCCGTCATGGTCTGGGGCGGTGTGTCACAGCATCATCGGACTGAGCTTGTTGTCATTGCAGGCAATCTTAACGCTGTGCGTTACAGGGAAGACATCCTCCTCCCTCGTGGTACCCTTCCTGCAGGCTCATCCTGACATGACCCTCCAGCATGATAATGCCAGAAGCCATACTGCTTCTTCTGTGCGGGATTTCCTGACAGGAATGTCATTGTTCTGCCATGGCCAGCGAAGAGCCCGGATCTCAATCCCATTGAGCACGTCTGGGACCTGTTGGATCAGAGGGTGAGGGCTAGGGCCATTCCCCCCAGAAATGTCCAGGAACTTGCAGGTGCTTTGGTGGAAGAGTGGGTTAACATCTCACAGCATTAACTGGCAAATCGGGTGCAGTCCATGAGGGGGAGATGCACTGCAGTACTTAATGCAGCTGGTGGCCACACCAGATACTGACTGTTACTTTTGACACCCCCTTTGTTCAGGGACACATTATTCAATTTATGTTAGTCACATGTCTGTGGAACTAGTTCAGTTTATGTCTCAGTTGTTGAATCTTATGTTCATACAAATATTTACACATGTTAAGTTTGCTGAAAATAAATGCAGTTGACAGTGAGAGGACATTTCTTTTTTTGCTGAGTTTAGATTGGTGGTTACTGACCTCCCATATTATTGCTGTCGTCCTCCAGGTCATGGCCGCAGTCATAGCGAGTCTTCTTCTTGGGGTCAGAGAGCACAGTGAAGGCCTCGCCCATCTCTTTAAACTTCTTTTCCTCCTCCTTCTGTACCTCTGGCGTGGCCGCACTGTGACGATCTGACCAGCAAATAGAAAACATTAGGTGAAAATTTGAACGCTTTACTTGACCGTTGCGTTGCAGCTGGTATTTCCCAGAGACACAAAAATGAAAATGGGAAAGGCTGCTCTCTGATCCCTTATATCACATCCTGCAATTATGCCCTTAAGCAAGGCACAATTGCCCTCCATCCAGGGGCGCTGCACTGCAGCTGACCCTGTGCCTCTCAATGTGGGAGTCTATATATGGGGGTGTTGGGAAAGGCAAAAGACAAATTTCCGTTCTAACCAATTGACAATAAAGTATCTATTCTATAGTGTTGGTTTTCTTTCAAAAACGTTGATGTTCGATTGAGCCTGCCTGGAGTAACGAAAATAATATAAATATTATTTGAACACAGTCTTACTCCTCAATGGTGTTGCCTGTGTATGTTGGTGTACCTGGGTGGTGCATGAGGGCCCGTTTCCGATAGGCCTTCTTAATCTCATCTTCTGTGGCATTCTTTCCCACCCCCAGAACCTTGTAGTAATCTTTCCGCTTGCTCTTCTTCAGTTCCAACTGAGCCGTCTTCAAGAGATGCTTGTGTTCTATACAGAGGGAAAGGGAAATAGAAAGAGGGAAAGACAGAATAGATAATTTGTTAACAAAACAATTTCACCCGAATGAACAAATGCAATAATGTAATCAATCATCACCATCAAGAAAATTTCAAGAAATGAGTGAAAAGCTTCACAGGAAAGAAAACGAGTACTGTTCAACCTCTGCCATTATTTTTCCACTGGTGACTATCACGTAAACTATGGTTGCAATACCAACATACCTTTAGTCTTCTCTGTCTGGTAGACCTTTTCATAGTCCCGTACAGCTTCTTCATACTGTTCGATGTCCATATAACTGCAGAAAAAAAAAGCAGAGTTAAGTGTCTCACTGTCTCAGAGTCAAGAGGCAAAGAGTCTCTTGGAAGCGATATTCAGCAGCCTAGTTACCAGCGATCAGTCATTTTCAATGGAAGGGGGAAACAAGAGGAGAGACACAGCGACTTAACGGTCAGTGACGAGAGAGTTAGTGACCAGAATTGAAATGTCTCAATATTAAGCAAATTTCGGCGACGCAACCACGCCACAGCCAATCAGGAGAGGGTAGTTCTTGCTAGCAAGCCTTGGCTAACAAAACTGCCGTCATCTAAGGTGTTTGCATGAAACACCCACCATGGGAGATCTCAATGACTTGATCGCTGATTATCGCTCCAAGTCTGAGCCACTTGTTATAAGTACTTTTCATAGCTTACCACTGTGCTCGTCTCAAATAGGCCTTGATATATGTGTCGTCCAACTTTATTGCACTTGTGCAATCTTCGATTGCTTGATCAGGTTTATTCAGCTGAAGGAGAGGAAGTAAAGACACAAATGAACAGATGGCATGCATTTCAAACAATTAGGAACTCAACTTCCAGAATCTAGCTTGGATTGCTAACATACATAAAGTATTATCAAATGTACTTTTAACTAACCCCAAGATGGGCCTTTTTCAAATGGGAGTTGGGAGACACATTGGGCAGAACAAGCAAGGAGGGAGTTAGGCTGAGCGAAGCACGAGCTGGTGAGATCCTATTGGCGCATTTTAGCATGTATTTGCATATTTCTGTTAGGGAAGGCCTATTCTCTGAAGTACGTGTGAGCAGGAACTTGAATTTGTCTTTGCACTCCTAAACAATGTAATTTTTTACAACTTGGCAAAGGTTAAATTCTAAGAAACGTGCGCTCTGTTCGTGTGATGAAGCTGACTCGGCCGCTCTCGTCATGACCGCACATTATTTAATTCCCCTTATAAATGGTTTGGCGCATTCATGTTTTCCCTTTTTTGTAAGTAAATGTATATATTGTTGTACTTCTTTCGCCAATATCATGAGTATTAACTGTGTGCAAAGCTAATCATGTATTGAAATGTTAGGTCAAGTTGCACAATGGCACTTTTTATTCATGTATTTTTTTATTGAACCTTTATTTAACTAGGCAACTCAGTTAAGAACAAATTCTTATTTACAATGACGACCTACCCTGGCCAAACCCGGACAACACTGGGCCAATTGTGCGCCGCCCTATGGGACTCCCAATCACGGCCAGATGTGATTCAGCCTGGATTCGAACCAGGTACTGTACTGATGCCTCTTGTACTGAGATGCAGTGCCTTAGATCGCTGAGCCCATTCAGTTTCAGTAGTTTATCCTTTTGCAATCCTCCAAGTGGATGCAATGTACAGATGCACATGAACACTCGCTACACTGATTAGAAAAAAAACTTGTTTATTTCCATATATTAAATGTTTCCTATGTTTGTAATTTGTGCATCTTGGAGCTCCATGTCGGTCATTGTTCACATGTCCATGTGTAGCGGGAGAGTGGGCAGTGTGCGGCTCCATAAGGAATACGTGTTGCCGCCTGTTTATAATACTGGTCAACAAAACCAGTATTATATAAAAAAAAATTCTTTAAGTATTACGGCTTCTTTGAGATGTCTATTTGGACGGAATATGTAAAAGTGGCTATAATGAAGATGCCTGTTACTAGGGATGCAATGATTCGCCGATAAACATTTGAATCGGGGACCGATGTGTAAGATACAGTGGATTGCGTATTCACCCCACTTGGCATTTTCCCTATTTTCTTGCCTTACAACCTGGAATGAAAATTGATTTTTGGTGGGTTTGTATCAGTTGATTTACACAACATGCTTTGAAGGTGCAAAATAATTTTTATTGTGAAACAAACAAGAAATAAGACAAAAAAAACAGAAAACTTGAGCGTGCATAACTATATATACACAGTGGGGCAAAAAAAGTATTTAGTCAGCCACCAAGTTCTCCCACTTAAAAAGATGAGAGAGGCCTGTAATTTTCATCATAGGTACACTTCAACTATGACAGACAAAATTTGAAAAAAAATCCAGAAAATCACATTTTATGAATTTATTTGCAAATTATGGTGGAAAATAAACATTTGGTCACCTACAAACAAGCAAGATTTCTGGCTCTCACAGACTTGTAACTTCTTCTTTAAGAGGCTCCTCTGTCCTCCACTCGTTACCTGTATTAATGTCACCTATATGAACTTATCAGTATAAAAGACACCTGTACACAACCTCAAACAGTCACACTCCAAATTCCACTATGGCCAAGACCAAAGAGCTGTCAAAGGACACCAGAAACAAAATTGCAGACCTGCACCAGGCTGGGAAGACTGAATCTGCAATAGGTAAGCAGCTTGGTTTGAAGAAATCAACTGTGGGAGCAATTATTAGAAAATGGAAGACATACAAGACCACTGATAATCTCCCTCGATCTGGGACTCCACGCAAGATCTCACCCCGTGGGGTCAAAATGATCACAAGAACGGTGAGCAAAAATCCCAGAACCACACGGGGGGACCAAGTGAATGACCTGCAGAGAGCTGGGACCAAAGTAACAAAGCCTACCATCAGTAACACACTACGCCGCCAGGGACTCAAATCCTGCAGTGCCAGACGTGTCCCCCTGCTTAAGCCAATACATGTCCAGGCCCGTCTGATCCAGAAGAAGATTGGGAGAATGTCATATGGTCAGATGAAACCAAAATGTAACTTTTTGGTAAAACTCAACTCGTCGTTTTTGGAGGACAAAAAATCCTGAGTTGCATCCAAAGAACACCATACCTACTGTGAAGCATGGGGGTAGAAACATCATGCTTTGGGGCTGTTTTTCTGCAAAGGGACCAGGACGACTGATCCGTGTAAAGGAAAGAATGAATGGGGCCATGTATCGTGAGATTTTGAGTGAAAAACTCCTTCCATCAGCAATGGCATTGAAGATGAAACATGCTGAAAGACCCAGCTACGACAATGATCCCAAACACAAAGCCCGGGCAACGAAGGAGTGGCTTCGTAAGAAGCATTTCAAGGTCCTGGAGTGGCCTAGCCAGTCTCCAGATCTCAACCCCATAGAAAATCTTTGGAGGGAGTTGAAAGTCCGTGTTGCCCAGTAACAGCCCCAAAACATCACTGTTCTAGAGGAGATCTGAATGGAGGAATGGCCAAAATACCAGCAACAGTGTGTGAAAACCTTGTGAAGACTTACAGAAAACATTTGGCCTCTACCATTGCCAACAAAGGGTATATAACAAAGTATTGAGAAACTTTTGTTATTGACCAAATACTTATTTTCCACCATAATTTGCAAATAAATTCATTAAAAATCCTACAATGTGATTTTCTGGATTTTTTCTCCTCATTTTGTCTGTCATAGTTGAAGTGTACCTATGATGAAAATTACAGGCCTCTCTCATCTTATTACGTGGGAGAACTTGCACAATTTGTGGCTGACTAAATACTTTTTTTGACCCAATGTATATATATATTTTGGTGATTGTTGGATCTCAAAGTATATAACTTTTTATATATATATATATATATATATATATATCACAAAACGTTATACAAACATATTTTTGGGAGCTGGATGAAGCACTCATATCTCAATCTGTGATAAAGTCTGCATCTGAGCAGTTTTGGCACTAGACATCAGAAATTTATGGGGATCATTTTTCATATTTTTTAAACTAAATGTACAAAATTGATCAAAACTATTCTAAAAATCGATAAACGGGCCGGATGTGACCCACGGGCCGGATGTGACCCGCGGGCAGCCAATTGAAAAGCCCTGGTGCATATGGTTCATTTAGAAATAAGGCAATCATTTCAAAACGAGGACATCAATCACTTTTGCGAGGCACACTGCATGGCTGAAGCGAGAGGATTAGATCACTACGGAAAAACTTTTAGATGGTGAAATCCAAAGTTGTGCTATACAGTGCATTTGGAAAATATTCAGACCCCTTGACTTTTTCCACATTACAGCCATATTCTAAAGGATTAAATAAAAAAAACATCTACACACAATACCCCATAATGACGAAGCGAAAACAGGTTTAGAATGTTTTTCAAATTTATTACAAAAACAGAAATAGCTTATTTACGTAAGTATTCATACCCTTTGCTATGAGACTCAAAATTGAGCTCAGGTGCATCCTGTTTCCATTGATCATCCTTGAGATGTTTCTACAACTTGATTGGAGTCCACCTGTGGTAAATTAAATTGATTGGACATGATTTGGAAAGGCACACCTGTCTATATAAAGAGTTGACAGTGCATGTCAGAGAAAAAAAGAAACAGGCCATGGGGTCTAATCAATTGTCCGTAGAACTCTGAGACAGGATTGTGTTGAGGCACACATCTGGGGAACGGTACCAAAAAATGTCTGCAGCATTGAAGGTCCCCAAGAACACAGTAAATAGAAGTTTGGAACCACCAAGCCTCATCCGAGAGCTGGCATCTTGGCCAAACTGAACAATTAGGGGAGAAGGACCATGGTCAGGGAGGTGACCAAGAATCCAATGGTCACTATGACAGAGCTCCAGACTTCCTCTGTGGAGATGGGAGAACCTTCCAGAGGACAACCATCTCTGCAGCACTCCACCAATTAGGCCTTTATGTTAGAGTGGCCAGACGGAAGCCACTTCTCAGTAAAAAGGCACATGACAGCCTGCTTGGAGTTTGCCAAAAGGCACCTAAAGGACTCTCACTAAAGGACCATGAGAAACAAGATTATCTGCAGTGATGAATGCTAAGCGTCAAGACTGGAGGAAAACTGGCACCATCCCTACGGTGAAGCATGGTGGTGGCAGCCTAATGCTGTGGGATGTTTTTCAGCGGCAGGTACTGGGAGACTAGTCAAGGGAAAGATGAACGAAGCGCAGAGAGATCACTTGATGAAGTCCTGAGCAGGTTCTCAGACTGGGGCGAAGGTTCACCTCCCAACAGGACAAAGACCCCAAGCACACAGCCAAGACAATGCAGGAGTGGCTTCGTGACAAGTCTCTGAATGTCCTTGAATGGCCCAGCCAGAGCCCAGATTTGAACCCATCGAACATCTCTGGAGAGACCTGAAAATAGGTTGGATGGGGAGCTTTGCTGCACAGCTGACAGAGTCTGAATTCTTATGTAAATGTGATTTAAATTGTACATTTTTTATACATTTGCAAAATTGTGTTCAAGATTTTTTTTGCTTTGTCATTCGGAGATATTGCGTGCAGATTGATGATTAATTAAAAACAAAATCAATTTTAGAATAAGGCTGTAACGTAACAAAATGTGGAAAAAGTCAAGGGGTCTGAAAACCTTACAAATGCACTGTTTATTCATTGACTGTCATAGCTACACTGAACAAAACAAATTTACACAACATGCAACAATTTCAGATTTACTGAGTTAGTTTATATTAAGGAAATCAGTCAATTAAAATAAATAAATTAGGCCCTACTCTATGGATTTCACATGACTGGGCAGGGGCGCAGTCATGGGTGGGCCTGAGACGGCATAGGCCCACCCACTTGTGAGCCAGAACCAGCCAATCAGAATGAGTTTCTCCCCCCAAAGGCCTTTATTAGAGATCGAAATAAGCTTCAGTTTCATCAGCTATTCGAGTGGCTGGTCTCAGAGGATCCCGCAGGTGAAGAACCAGATGTGGAAGTCATGGGCTGGTGTTGTTACAGGTGGTATGCGGTTGTGAGGCCAGTTGGATGTACTGCAAAATTATCTTTACGACGGAGGTGGCTTAGAGAAATTAACATTAAATTATCTGGCAACAGTGGGTCTGTGGTCCAAAGGGTCTGTGGTCTCTTTTCCAAGCTTAAAAGGATAAACAATACATTGGCCATGCTGTCAATCCAGCATGACTTCATGTTCAAAACAACTGGAAACTCGGAACTGGGAAATCTCAAGAGTTCAATGAGTTCAATGAGTTCAAGACAACTGGGAACTGTGATAAAAACAAGCTGCGACTAGAAGTTGGGAACTCTGGCCTCTTTCTAGAGCTCCAACCAGAAGATCACTGGCGCCATGATTCGACTTTGTTCCCAGTTGTCTTGAAAGCACCATAAATCCAGGTAATGCCAGACTTTGATGACACAATTTGCACACAAGTCAGCCATACATATCAGCTATGATTTTATTTTAAAGGAGTAAACGAGGCTGAATGAACTGTTTCGCTGCCAGACAAGGCTCCGCTGATAACCAGGTGTATTAGTGGTAAGGATTCACTCAATGGTGCTGAAAAGAAAGCTCTGCTGTTGGGACAGCTTTATGTAGGCCCGAACAGTTTGTGCGCACCATTTGTCACCGGTATAGTGCAATTCATGTATTGTTTCATTTAGTGTAGTGGCTTTGCTGGCAAGCATCTTATTTTTTTTTTTTTGTCCCACCAAGATTTACATGCTAAACTCCCCACTGACACACACAATAGAGAAGTGAGCTCAGACAGATCCAACTTAGAGTCGCCCAGGTCATGAGCGCCATCAGCAGCATATCTTAATTTAAAATGGAAAATTAATATGTTTAAGCAACATGTTAATGCATCGAATCAATTTGTTCACGAATTAAACAGAATTCTAACATATCTAAAACGTAAAACATCATTCATGTATTATATCTTCTTGGGTAGGACGCTACAAGCTTGGCGCACCTGTATTTGGGGAGTTTCTCCCATTCCTCACTGCAGATCCTCTCAAGCTCTGTCAGGTTGGATGGGGAGCATTGCTGCATAGCTATTTTCAGTTTCAGAAATGTTAGATTGGGTTCAAGTCTGGGCTCTGGCTGGGCAACTCAAGGACATTCAGCGACTTGTCCCGAAGCCAAATCCTCCTTTGTCTTGGCTGTGTGCTAAGGGTCGTTGTCTTGTTGGAAGGTGAACCTTCACCCCAGTCTGATGTCCTGAGCGCTCAGAAGGTTTTCATCAAGGATCTCTCTGTACTTTGCGCCGTTCATCATTCTCTCGATCATGACAAGTCTCCCAGTCCCTGCCGCTGAAAAACATCCCTAAAGCATGATGCTGCCACCACCATGCATCACCGTAGGGATGGTGCTAGGTTTCCTCCAGACGTGACGCTTGGCATGGTTTCATCAGACCAGAGAATCTTGTTTCTCATGAGTCTTTAGGTGCAAACTTCAAGTGGGCTGTCATGTGCCTTTTACTGAGGAGAGGCTTCCGTCTGGCCCCTCTACCATAAAGGCCTGATTGGGGCAGTGCTGCAGAGATGGTTGTCTTTCTGGAACTCTGTCAGAGTGACCATTGAATTCTTGGTCACCTCCCTGACAAAGGCACTTCTCCCCCGATTGCTCAGTTTGGCTGGGCAGCCAGCTCTAGGAAGAGGCTTGGTGGTTATAAACTTCTTCCATTTAAGAATGATTGAGGCCACTGTGTTCTTGGGGCCTTCAATGCTGCAGAAATGTTTAGGTACCCTTCCCCAGATCGGTGCCTCGACAAAATCCTGTCTCGGAGCTCTACGGACAATTCCTTCGACCTCATGGCTTGGTGTTTGCTCTGACATAAACTGGACCTTATATAGACAGGTATGTGCCTTTCCAAATCATGTCCAATCAATTGAATTTACCACAGGTGGACTCCAATCAAGTTGTAGAAACATCTAGGATGATCAATGGAAACAGATGCAAATGACCTCAATTTCAAGTCTCATAGCAAAGGGTCTGAATACGTAAGTAAATTAGGTATCCATTTTTTATATTTCATAAATGTGCACAAATTTAAAACAAAAAACTTTTCACTTTATCATTATGGGGTATTAAGGATTTTTTATTTAATCCATTTCAGATTAAGGCTGTAACGTAACAAAATGTGGGAAAATTCAAGGGGTCTGAATACTTACCGAAGACACTGAATGTAAATATTCTGCCATATTATATTTTCACATGGAACCACTTAACTGAATAAACTGGACACAATTTTACACTGGAAACTGCTGCTTCCTGCTTCGTACTGCCCTTAAGGCTGCTCCAACTATAACAGATTCTAGTTTTGGGAACAGAAAACTGAATTGATATTGGATGTTTCTCTCAGAAAATTAGCAGAATGTCAGCCCAGTTTCATCTTGCTCCGTCTTCCTGACCACTGCACTTCCTCTCTGGTGGTGCTTCAGATTTTTACCCAATGTGACATCTGGGTTCCTTTTTATTTTGTAGTATTATTTAAGGTCTGGCCATTATGTACATTCAGGATTCTTACAAAAGTAGTTTCCCAGTCCTGTCTAGGATTCCATAAATTGGGAACACTTTTGAGATGAGGTACTACCTGAACTTGCCCAATATGAGCACTTAATTCTGCAATGTTTTTGCACATTTGTTCCTGAACTCTACCTTGTTCTAGAACATTCCAGTTGAGGTTCTCACCTTAGCCCCGACGGTGCCTCTGTTGCAGTAGAGCTTGGCGTTGGTTTTGATGTTGTTGGGGTCTATCGCCAGGGCCTCCGAGTAGAGCCGGTAGGCTGCCTCAAAGTTGCTGTTCTTGAACACTTTGTTTCCCTCCTCTTTCTTGGCTTTCAAAGCTTTGGCATTCTGATTTTAGATAGATATTAACCACATTGAATCAGTACGTCAGATGCAGTAGAACTCAATTCACAGGCTACAGTACTGATGTGTAACCTTTATTTAACTAGGCAAGTCAGTTCAGAACAAATTCTTATTTGACGACCAACCCCGGCCAAACCTGGACCAAATGTGCGCCGCCCTATGGGACTCCCAATCACGGCCGGATGTGATGCAGCCTGGATTCAAACCAGGGACTGCAGTGACGCCTCTTGCACTGAAATACCGTGCCTTAGACCACTGCCCCACCCGCTATTGATCAAGTAGTGTTGTCACAATACCAACATTTGACTCCTTATAGCCAGTAAGAGGTAGGCCTAGCTACAGACCTCTCCCTGTACACTATCCAATGACATAAAACTACCCTACACAAGTAAATCATTTCAACATTTTAAAATAAGTACAGGCGCAAGTTGAGTGACTCACTCTGCAAGCTAGCCGAGACTTTTCGTGGTCTGGGGCCATGCGCAGTGCTTGCACGAAGAACTGCACAGCTTTGTCGATGCAGTCCTCGTAGTACAGACACAGGCCTCGCACGTACAGAGCGTCTCCGTTAGTCGAGTCCATCCTCAATATATCGCTGGGAGAGAAAAGACAAGATTCATAAGACAAAGAATCTGACTTTGATATTCCCCTAACTGGAGCAAACATTAAAAACAAGGGCAAAAGAAGCCTCGTCAAAATGGCGATGTTCCTGGGGTTTTTAAAATGTAATACGTTAGTCAGCAAAAGTTGTAAAAAAAAAGTGCTGAAGTCAAATTCGACAGTTGAAAAGGTTATAACCCGTGAAAAATTAAACATCCCATTACAGCTGAAGAAAACAAAATACACTACAAAAAGTATACAAAATACCAAAAGTATTCAGACCACTTGACCTTTTCCACATTTTGTTACTTTACAGCCATATTCTAAAATTCGCTTAAATAGTTGTTTCCCTTCTTCAATCTACTTACAATACCCCATAATACCAAAACAGGTTATCAATTTGAGAAAATTCATGAAAAACAAAAAACTGAATTATCACATTTACATAAGTATTCAGACCCTTCACTCGGTACTTTGTTGAAGCACCTTTGGCAGCAATTACAGCCTAGAGTCTGACACTACAAGGGTATGACACTACAAGCTTTGTTCTTAACTGACTTGCCTCGTTAAATAAAGGTTAAATAAAATAAAATAAAAAGCTTGGCACACCTGTATTTGGGGAGCTTCTCCCATTCTTCTCTGCCACCCGGTAAAACTGAGCAATTAGGGGAGAAGGTCCTTGGTCAGGGAGGTGACCAAGAACATGATGGTCACTCTGACAGAGGTTTAGAGTTCCTCTGTGGAGATGGGAGAACCTTCCAGAAAGACAGCCATCTCTGCAGCACTCCACAAATTAGACCTTTATGGTAGAGTTGCCAGACGGAAGCCAGCTCTCAGTAAAATACACATGACAGCCCGCTATGAGTTTGCCAAAAAGCACCTAAAGACTGTCAGACCCTGGTGAAACCAAGAAACCAACTATTTGGCCTGAATGACAAGCATCACGTCTGGAGGAAACCTGGAACCATCCCTATGGTGAAGCATGGTCGTGGCAGCATCATGTTGTGGGGATGTTTTTCAGTGGCAGGGACTGGGAGACTAGTCAGGACCAAGGCAGCGATGAACAGAGCAAAGTACAGAAAGATCCTCGATGAAAACCTGCTCCAGAGTGCTCAGAACCTCGGACTGGGCGAAGGTTCACCTTCCAACAGTACAACAACCCTAAGCACAAAAGCACAAGGTAGGTAATCCATTTTAGAATAAGACTAGTGTAACGAAATGTGGAAAAAGTCAAGTGGTACATACACCATATATACAAAAGAATGTGGACACCCTTTCAAATGAGTGGATTCGGCCATTTCAGCCACACCCATTGCTAACAGGTATAAAAAAAATAAAAATAATTCCAGGTTGTAAGGTAACAAAATAAGAAAAATGCCAAGGGGGTGAATACTTTTGCAAGTCACTGTGTATATATACAAAAGTATGTGGACACCTCTTCAAATTAGAGGATATGTCTATTTCAACCACACCCGTTACTGACAGGTGTATAAAATCGAGCACACAGCCATGCAATCTCCGTACAAGCTCACAGAACGGGACCGCTGAAGCGTAATTTAAACAAATTCATTAGGTCCTAATCTATGGATTTCACATAACTGGGAATACAGATATGCATCCGTTGGTGACAGATACTTAAAAAAAATATTTTAACGAGACATGCAATCGGCAGTTCCGCTCTGTGAGCTTGTACGGAGATTGCATGTCTGTGTGCTCAATTTTATGTGGGTGAAATAGACATATCCTCTAATTTGAAGAGGTGTCCACATATTTTTGTATATATACACACAGTGACTTGCAAAAGTATTCACCCCCCTTGGCATTTTTCTTATTTTGTTACCTTACAACCTGGTATGAAAATTTATTTTTTTGGAGGTCTGTATCATTTCATTTTTATTGTGACAAACAAACTTGAGCATGCATAACTATTCACCCCCCAAAAGACTACTTTGTAGAGTCCCAGTCTCAAATCTCTGAAAGACTAACAGGTTTCTCAAGAATTTCCCTGTATTTAGCGCCATCCACCATTCCTTCAATTGTGACCAGTTTCCCAGTCCCTGACGATGAAAAACATCCCCACAACATGCTGCCACCACCATGCTTCACTGTGGGAATGGTGTTCTCAGGGTGATGAGAGGTGTTAGGTTTGCGCTAGACATAGCTTTTTGACCATCAAGGAAAATGCTAAATTTTAGTCTCATCTGACCAGAGTACTTTCTTCCATATGGAGCTTTGCAGCTCTTTCAGGGTTCTCTTTGGTCTGTTGCTTTTCTGATGAATGCCCTCCTTGCCTCGTCCATGAGTTTTGGTGAGCGGCCCTCTCTTGGCACGTTTGTTGTGGTGCCATATTATTTCCATGTTTTAATAATGGATTTAATGGTGCTCTGTGGGATGTTCAACATTTCTGATAATTTTTTTTATAACCCAACCCTTATCTGTACTTCACCACAACTTTGTGCTTGACCTATTTGGAGAGCTCCTTGGTCTTCATGGTGCCGCAGATTCTGGGACCTTTCAGAACAGGTGTATATATACTGAGATCATGTGACACAGATTGCACACAAGTGGACTTTATTTAACTAATAACAATGTCCTCCTAACTTCCACGCCTTTCTGCCCCACTTTAGTGCCTGATTGGTTTGTACCTGGCCACAGACTGGGCTTCTAGGTAGCGACCCAGTAGGGCCAAACACTCAGCCTTGAGGATTTTGAAGCGATGGCAGGTGGACGCCAATCCCAGGGCCTTGTCCATAGAATACACCACCTGCAGGAAAGAAGACAGCTACCATCTCACAACTGGGTTGACTGCCAATGTCTGTGTGTCAATAGGTGTGTGTGTGTGTGTGTGTGTGTGTGTGTGTGTGTGTGTGTGTGTAGGGTTGAATGGGGTAACATGCCTTTCTGAAATCCCTCTTTTCGAAATCAAGTTCTGCCATTCGTTCGTACTCCAGTACTGCTGTGGCATTTTTGTGCTGCAAGGCACAAATAAAAAACAAAGCACATCAAAATCACACTGTGATAGAAATTTCTACACAGAGTACGATAAGAATAGGAGGCTGAATAATTGAGAAAAACATGCACAACGTCTCGCACAGTTCCCATTGACATGATTTACATGCAAGTCAGAGTTGTGCAATGCGTAACCGAAAAGATGGCGAATACAACAATCAAAAGATAACGCACTTGCAGAAATTAAACTTTAAAAGGTCCAATGCAGCAGTTCTTATCTCAAAATCAAATCATTTTTGGGTAACAATTAAGTATAGGGGTCACGTTACGAGTCCAGGAATCTGAAATTGAACGTCAACAGTGTAGTTTTAGCTTCAATAGAGTGGCGTGCAACTAGTTTTCCTTGACAGAAAATACATTAGTGCAACACATGCGGCAGAAAAAAGCTTAATTTTGATCAGATGACAACAGAAGTGCAAGGCTTTTTGGCTAGCAGCCACACAAATAAACGAGCTTACAATGAAAAATCAAGGTATTTTTTGCAAAAAACAATGCATGGCATGTATATTTCTAATGTTTATCATAGAAAGAATGTAGCCAGCTACACTTCCTAATGTTTTGCTTGAAGTTAATCTTGCATTTACCGGAGAAAAGCAGGCTACACGAGAAAAGTATTTTCATCTGAGTGGAGAAGCGCAATTGAAGCAAACTGTCTGATGCCGAGCATAAATTACAATAAAAAACATTTTAAATCTGCTTTTACAAAACGCAGCAAGATATTTCTTATGCGTTTTATTTTTGGGGTGTATGAAAAACTTAATGTGATAGTTTTCAATTAAAATCATAAAAATACACAAAAATACCTTCTTAGCAAAGATCAATTTCTCAATCAAGATTTTTGCTAGGACTGTCTGGGAGTGGTCTGAGTGGAGAACACTGAAAACTAGCTGTTATTGGAAGAGGTTTGGTACTCTCTTGAATAGGGTTGGCACAAACACCCTATAACCAACATGTATGAATAAAGACCGTCATGAAAATAAAACAACCTGAAAAAATATATATAAAAAAATCACACACGCTATATAGAATATAAAGTACCAGTCAAAAGTTTGGACACACCTACTCATTCAAGGGTTTTTCTTGCTTTTTACTATGTTCTACATTGTAGAATAATAATGGAAAAAAATCACAACTATGAAATAACACATATAGAATCATGTAGTAACCAAAAAAATAAAAAATAAAAGTGTTAAACGAATCAAAATATATAGATTCTTCAAAGTAGCCACCCTTTGCCTTGATGACAGCTTTGCACACTATTGGCATTCTCTCAACAAGCTTCACCTGGAATGCTTTTCCAACAGTCTTGAAGGAGTTCCCACATATGCTGAGCACTTGTTGGCTGCTTTTCCTTCACTCTGCGGTCCAACTCATCCCAAACCATCTCAATTGGGTTGAGGTCGGGCGATTGTGGAAGCCAGGTCATCTGATGCAGCACTCCATCACTCTCCTTCTTGGTCAAATGGCCCTTACAAAGCCTGGAGGTGTGTTGGGTCACTGTGCTGTTGAAAAACAAATGATAGTGGGACTTAGAGCAAACCAGATGGGATGGCGTATTGCTGTTGTAGCCATGCTGGTTAAGTGTGCCTTGAATTCTAAATAAATCACAGACTGGGTCAACAGCAAAGCACCCACACACAATCTCCTCCATGCGTCACGGTGGGAACTACACGTGTGTAGTGTTCACCTACTCTGCATCTCAAAAAGGTACGGTAGTAAATTTGTACTCATCACACCAAAGGACAGATTTCCACCAGTCTAATGTCCATTGCTCATGTTTCTTGACGTTGAGATGTGTCTGTTACTTGAACTCTGAAGGATTTATTTGGGCTGCAATTTCTGAGGGTGGTAACTCAAATGAACGTATCCTCTGCAGCAGAGGTCACTCTGGGTCTTCCTTTCCTGTGGCGATCCTCAAGAGAGCCTGTTTCATCATAGCGCTTGATGGTTTTTGCGACTGCACTTGAAGAAACCTTAAGTTTTTTACATTTTCTGGATTGACTGACCTTTGTCTTAAAGTAATGGACAGTCGTTTCTCTTTGCTTATTTGAGCTGTTCTTGCCATAATATGAACTTGGTCTTTTACCAAACAGGGCTAGCTTCTGTATACCACCCCACCTTCTCACAACACAACTGATTAGCTCAAAAGCATTTAGGATAGAGGTCGACCGATTAATTAGGGCCGATTTCAAGAAATAACAAATCAGTAATCTACATTTTTGGACACCGATCACATTGAACTCCACGAGGAGACTGCGTGGCAGGCTGACTACCTGCTATGCGAGTGGAGCAAGGAGCCAAGATAAGGTGCTAGCTAGCATTAAACATATCTTAACAATCACTAGTTAACTACACATGGTTGATGATATTACAAGTTTATTTAGCTTGTCCTATGTTGCATATAATCGATGCGGTGCCTGTTAATTTATCATTGAATCAGACTACTTTTCCAAACGGGTGATTTAACAAGTGCATTCGCGAAAAAAGCACTGTCGTTGCATCAATGTGTAGCTAACCATGAACATCAACACCTTTCTTAAAATCAATACACAAGTATATATTTTTAAATCTTCATATTTAGTTAATATTGCCAGCTAACATGAACTTCTTGTGTTCTCTTGCGTTCTGTGCAACAGAGTCAGGGTATATGCAGCAGTTTGGGCCACCTGGCACGTTGCGAACTGTGTGAAGACTATTTCTTCCTAACAAAGACAGCCAAATTCACCAAACGGGGGATGCTTTAACAAAAGCGCATTTGCAAAAAAAGCACAATCGTTGTACGAATGTACCTATCCATAAACAACACCTTTCTTAAAATCAACAGGCAGAAGTATATATTTTTAAACCTGCATATTTAGTTCAAATAAATTCCTGTTAGCAGGCAATATTAAACTAGAGAAATTGTGTCACTTCTCTTGCGTTCATAGCAAGCAGAGTCAGGGTATATGCAACAGTTTGGGCCGCCTGGCTCGTTGCTTACTAATTTGCCAGAATTTTAAGTAATTATGACATAACATTAAAGGTGGTGCAATGTAATTTAGACTTATGGATGCCACCCATCAGAGAAAATATGGAACGGTTCCGTATTTCACTGAAATAAATGTTTTATTTTCGAAATGATAGTTTCCGGATTTGACCATATTAATGACCTAAGGCTCGTATTTCTGTGTTTTATTATATTATAATTAAGTCTATGATTTGATAGAGCAGTCTGAGCGGTGGTAGGCAGCAGCAGGCTCGTAAGCATTCATTCAGACAGCACTTTACTGCATTTGCCAGCAGCTCTTCACAATGCGTAAAAGCATTGCACTGTTTACTTCAAGCCTATCAACTCCCGAGATTAGGCTGGCAATACTAAAGTACATATTAGAACATCCAATAGTCAAAGGTATATGAAATACAAATGGTATAGAGAGAAATAGTCCTATAATAACTACAACCTAAAACTTCTTACCTGGGAATGTTGAAGACTCATGTTAAAAGGAACCACCAGCTTTCATATGTTCTCATGTTCTGAGCAAGGAACTTAAATGTTAGCTTTTTTACATGGCACATATTGCACTTTTACTTTCTTCTCCACCACTTTGTTTTTGCATTATTTAAACCAAATTGAACATGTTTCATTATATATTTGAGGCTAAATTGATTTTATTGATGTATTATATTATGTTCAAATAAAGGTGTTCATTCAGTATTGTTGTAATTGTCATTATTACAAATAAATATATACAGAGGGGCAAAAAAGTATTTAGTCAGCCACCAAATGTGCAAGTTCTCCTACTTAAAAAGATGAGGCCTGTAATTTTCATCATAGGTACACTTCAACTATGACAGACAAAATGAGAAAAAAAAATCCAGAAAATCACATTGTAGGATTTTTAATGAATTTATTTGCAAATTATGATGGAAAATAACTATTTGGTCATTAACAAAAGTTTCTCAATACTTTGTTATATACTCTTTGTTGGCAATGACAGAGGTCAAACGTTTTCTGTAAGTCTTCACAAGGTTTTCACACACTGTTGCTGGTATTTTGGCCCATTCCTCCATGCAGATCTCCTCTAGAGCAGTGATGTTTTGGAGCTGTTGCTGGGCAACACGGACTTTCAACTCCCGCCAAAGATTTTCTATGGGGTTGAGATCTGGAGACTGGCTAGGCCACTCCAGGACCTTGAAATGCTTCTTACGAAGCCACTTCTTCGTTGCCCAGGTCTGTGAGAGCCAGAAATCTTGTAGGTGACCAAATACTTATTTTCCACCATAATTTGCAAATAAATTCATAAAAAATCCTACAATGTGATTTTCTGGATTTTTCCCCTCATTTTGTCTGTCATAGTTGAAGTGTACCTATGATGAAAATTACAGGTCTCTCATCTTTTTAAGTGGGAGAACTTGCACAATTGTTGGCTGACTAAATACTTTTTTGCCCCACTGTATAAAATCGTCCGATTAATCAGTATCTGCTTTTTTTGGTCCTCCAATAATAGGTATCGGTGTTGAAAATACATAAATCAGTCGACCTCTAATTAAGGAAAGAAAATCCACAAATTAACTTTTAACAAGGCACACGTGTTAATTGAAATGCATTCCAAGTGACTACCTCATGAAGCTGGTTGAGAGAATGCCAAGAGTGTGCAAAGCTGTCCTCAAGGCAAAGGGTGGCTACTTTGAAGAATCTCAAAAGTAAAATATATTTTAGATCTGTTTAACACTTTTTTGGTTACTACATGATTGACATGTGTTATTTCATAGTTTTTACTTCTTTACTATTATTCTACAATGTAGAAAATAGTAAAAAATAAAAACCCTTGCATGAGTAAGTGTGTCCAAACCTTTGACTGGTACGGTGTTTTTTTTATTCTGGGGGGGGGGAATAAACAGCTGACTGAAGGAGATGGCGGGCATTCGTGTGGCAATTTGACTTTTAAACTCATGGATACACTCGCAATGGCTTCCTGGAATTGTGATGCAATAACTTCCATGGTAATGTATAATGTTCATTCAAATGATGTTAACTGATGTGATTCATGCAATGGAATGTCATTTTTTGTAATGACAGTTAAGTTGAATCAACAAATTACAGCACATATTGGTACTAGTGATGCTTATCGGTCTCTAGGTAAAATTTGCATAATTTAGTGGAATTAAATTGCAGAGTGTGTATTTTTTTTGCCATCATTTATCTTATTTACCACACTCTCACAGCATACAGAGCCTAGTTTATGAAGTGGAATGACCCATCACCTGTCAGACAGCGCGAAGGCTGTCCTGGCACTGGAGTGAAATGTGTGCTTTTAAAAGCCAAGTCATCGAGCAACAAATAACAATTCTAAAATGCAATAACGCGTTAAACTTTGATGGCCACGATAAAAAAGGCTACAATTATTTCTCAATCTCAACTTGTAACATCCCATTTGCAATTTGAGTGCATAGGCTATAAATCAACGGTAGGCAGCACGTTACCCACCACTTTACAATTGTCTGAAAAATTAACGTTTTGCTTTACTTTAAATAATGAGGAATGTATTAGCTTGCATCAAAGTAGTCTAGCCATAATCCAACCATAGAAATGTCAAGGCAATATTTTTATTGACTTCGTGCCATTAACCAGCATTTCTCTCCTGTTCTATTCGTTTTCATATCAACATTTCATTGTCCAAAAGCCAAATGCACAATCCTAGTCATATTAGCAATCCATCCTAGTTCTAGCTATTAGATTCCCCCTCTTTCTAATCTAACAGATTTTCATCTCCGTCACATATGGAACCGCTCGCATTAGGTGCACTATTTAGAAGTGTTTCTCCCTCAAATTGCATTTTAGCAAATGTTTGAAAATTGTTATTAGCTGCTTCATTACATCAATTGCATGTTCAATAATAGGCTATATAGCCTTTTGACTGTGATGGGTACTGGCTTCTATGACTTATATATTTAACTATGTTATCATATTACAACTGAGGGTATGAAAATGAGTGAGAAAGGGGAACGCAGAAAGTTACCATTCTGTCAGAACAAGTTAAAGTTAGATATGAGATATCCTATGGAGAGAAGGGCCACAGTCTGGTTCAAGTCAACAGGACAGCCATGGGGACTTTGGGCGAGGTCAGGTCAGATGAAGTGAGAAAGAACAGACATCACTAAAGTCCTGTCTAGCAACAGATTTATTGGCTGTCCAGATGTGTAAGGAGACTCAGCATAGCAGGAAGATATAAATGTGTTTGTGTAAATATGTATTTGTCTTATACAGCTGTGTGACCCAGTGAGTGAGTAAACTTGGATTGAACTTCACTAGCCATCTAAGTTTTGCTCTGTCAGTTGGCGTTGTTGGCAGGATTCACCACGATTTTCAAATCAAATGTATTTGTCACATACACATGCTTAGCAGATGTTAATGCGAGTGTAGCTAAATGCTTGTGCTTCTAGTTCCGACAATGTAGTAATAACCAACGAGTAATCTAACAATTCCAAAACTACTACCTTATACACACACAAGTGTAAAGGGATAAAGAATATGTACATAAAGATATATGAATGAGTGATGGTACAGAACAGCATAGGCAAGATGCAGTAGATGGTATAGAGTACAGTATATACAGTGCCTTGCGAAAGTATTCGGCCCCCTTGAACTTTGCGACCTTTTGCCACATTTCAGGCTTCAAACATAAAGATATAAAACTGTATTTTTTTGTGAAGAATCAACAACAAGTGGGACACAATCATGAAGTGGAACAACATTTATTGGATATTTCAAACTTTAACAAATCAAAAACTGAAAAATTGGGCGTGCAAAATTATTCAGCCCCCTTAAGTTAAAACTTTGTAGCGCCACCTTTTGCTGCGATTACAGCTGTAAGTCGCTTGGGGTATGTCTATCAGTTTTGCACATCGAGAGACTGAAATTTTTTCCCATTCCTCCTTGCAAAACAGCTCGAGCTCAGTGAGGTTGCATGGAGAGCATTTGTGAACAGCAGTTTTCAGTTCTTTCCACAGATTCTCGATTGGATTCAGGTCTGGACTTTGACTTGGCCATTCTAACACCTGGATATGTTGATTTTTGAACCATTCCATTGTAGATTTTGCTTTATGTTTTGGATCATTGTCTTGTTGGAAGACAAATCTCCGTCCCAGTCTCAGGTCTTTTGCAGACTCCATCAGGTTTTCTTCCAGAATGGTCCTGTATTTGGCTCCATCCATCTTCCCATCAATTTTAACCATCTTCCCTGTCCCTGCTGAAGAAAAGCAGGCCCAAACCATGATGCTGCCACCACCATGTTTGACAGTGGGGATGGTGTGTTCAGCTGTGTTGCTTTTACGCCAAACATAACGTTTTGCATTGTTGCCAAAAAGTTCAATTTTGGTTTCATCTGACCAGAGCACCTTTTTCCACATGTTTGGTGTGTCTCCCAGGTGGCTTGTGGCAAACTTTAACACTTTTGATGGATATCTTTAAGAAATGGCTTTCTTGCCACTCTTCCATAAAGGCCAGATTTGTGCAATATACGACTGATTGTTGTCCTATGGACAGAGTCTCCCACCTCAGCTGTAGATCTCTGCAGTTCATCCAGAGTGATCATGGGCCTCTTGGCTGCATCGCTGATCAGTCTTCTCCTTGTATGAGCTGAAAGTTTAGAGGGACGGCCAGGTCTTGGTAGATCATCCATTTCAATATTATCGCTTGCACAGTGCTCCTTGGGATGTTTAAAGCTTGGGAAATCTTTTTGTATCCAAATCCGGCTTTAAACTGCTTCACAACAGTATCTCGGACCTGCCTGGTGTGTTCCTTGTTCTTCATGATGCTCTCTGCGCTTTTAACGGACCTCTGAGACTATCACAGTGCAGGTGCATTTATACGGAGACCTGATTACACACAGGTGGATTGTATTTATCATCATTAGTCATTTAGGTCAACATTGGATAATTCAGAGATCCTCACTGAACTTCTGGAGAGTTTGCTGCACTGAAAGTAAAGGGGCTGAATAATTTTGCACGCCCAATTTTTCAGTTTTTGATTTGTTAAAAAAAGTTTGAAATATCCAATAAATGTCGTTCCACTTCATGATTGTGTCCCACTTGTTGATTCTTCACAAAAAAATACAGTTTTATATCTTTATGTTTGAAGCCTGAAATGTGGCAAAAGGTCGCAAAGTTCAAGGGGGCCGAATACTTTCGCAAGGCACTGTATATGGCTCTGGGGACACCCGTTCTAATTAAATGGCAGCACATGCAGTCATGAGCAGAGAGGAGAAAACATACAGTTGAAGTCAGAAGTTTACATGCACTTAGGTTGGAGTCATTAACTCATTTTTCAACCACTCCACAAATGTATTTTCAACAAACTATAGTTCTCAAATCAAATGTTATTTGTCACATACACATGATGTTAATGCGAGTGTAGCAATATGCTTGTGCTTCTAGTTCCGACAATGCAGTAATAACCAACGAGTAATCTAACCTAACAATTCCACAACTACTACCTAATTCACACAAGTGTAAAGGGATAAAGAATATGTACATAAAGGTATATGAATGAGTGATGGTACAGAACAGCATAGGCAAGATGCAGTAGATGGTATCGAGTACAGTATAAGGATATGAGATGAGTAATGTAGGGTATGTAAACAAAGTGGCATAAAGTGAGCTGGAGTTGAGTCAGTATGTTGGCAGCAGCCACTCAATGTTAGTGGTGGCTGTTGAACAGTCTGATGGCCTTGAGATAGAAGCTGTTTTTCAGTCTCTCGGTCCCTGCTTTGATGCACCTGTACTGACATCACCTTCTGGATGATAGTGGGGTGAACAGGCAGTGGCTCGGGTGGTTGATGTCCTTGATGATCTTTATGGCCTTCCTGTGACATTGGGTGGTGTAGGTGTCCTGGAAGGCAGGTAGTTTGCCCCCGGTGATGCGTTGTGCAGACCTCACGACCCTCTGGAGAGCCTTACGGTTGTGGGCGGAGTAGTTGCCGTAACAGGCGGTGATACAGCCCGACAGGATGCTCTCGATTGTGCATCTGTAGAAGTTTGAGAGTGCTTTTGGTGACAAGCCGAATTTCTTCAGCCTCCTGAGGTTGAAGAGGTGCTGCTGCGGCTTCTTCACAACGCTGTCTGTGTGGGTGGACCATTTCAGTTGGTCCGTGATGTGTACGCCGAGGAACTTAAAACTTACTACCCTCTCCACTACCGTCCGATCAATGTGGATAGGGAGGTGCTCCCTCTGCGGTTTCCTGAAGTCCACAATCATCTCCTTTGTTTTGTTGACGTTGAGTGTGAGGTTATTTTCCTGTCACCACAAGTCAGTTAGGACATCTACTTTTTGCATGACAAAAGACATCAGAAAATAAAATTGTAGAAAATCGTAGAAAAGTATAAACACCATGGGACCACGCAGCCATCATACCGCTCAGGAAGGAGACGCGTTTTGTCTCCTAGAGATGAACGTACTTAGGTGCGAAAAGTGCAAGTCAATCCCAGATGAGCAGCAAAGGACCGTGTGAAGATGCTGGAGGAAACGGGTACAAAATTATTTATATCCACAGTAAAACAAATCTATATCGACATAACCTGAAAGGCCGCTCAGCAAGGAAGAAGACACTGCTCCATAACCGTCATAAAAAAGCCAGACTATGGTTAGCAACTGTACATGGGGACAAAGATCGTACTTTTTGGAGAAATGTCCTCTGGTCTGATGAAACAAAAATAGAACTGTTTGGCCATAATGACCATCGTTATGTTTGGAGGAAAAAGGGGGATTGCTTGCAAGCCGAAGAACACCATCCCAACCATTTGCAAGCCGAAGAACACCATCCCAACCATGAATCACGGTGGCAGCATCATGTTGTGGGGCTGCAGGAGGGACTGGTGCACCTCACAAAATAGATGCCATCATCAGGAAGGTCAATTATGTTGATATATTGAAGCATTATCTCAGCACATCAGTCAGGAGGTTAAAGCTTGGTTGCAAATGGGTGTTCCAAATGGAAAATGACCGCAAGCATTCTTCCAAAGTTGTGGCAAAATGGCTTAAGGACAACAAAGTCAAGGTATTGGAGTGGCCATCACAAAGCCCTGACCTCAATCCTATAGAACATTTGTGGGCAGAACTGAAAAAGCGTGTGCGTGCAAGGAGACCTACAAAACGGACTCAGTTACACCAGCTCTGTCAGGAGGAATGGGACAAAATTCACCCAACTTATTGTGGGAAGCTTGTGGAATGCTTCCCAAAACATTTGACCCAAGTTAAACAATTTAAAGGCAATGCTACCAAATACTAATTGCGTGTATGTAAACTTTTGACCCACCGGGAATGTGATGAAAGAAAAATGAATCACTCTCTACTATTATTCGGACATTTCACATTCTTAAAATAAAGTGGTGATCCTAACTAACTGAATATTTACTAGGATTAATTGTCAGGTATTGTGAAAAACTGAGTTCAAATGTATTTGGCTAAGGTGTATGTAAACTTCTGACTTCAACTGTATGTCAAAACAATTATATTACAGTGACTGCATTTATTTGTCTGGCCAATTATCATAATCCAAAATCCATGACCCTCAATATCCACAGCCCTACTATTAACTAATTGACCAGCTGGTGATGTCACCAGGTAGGCCAAAACTCCATTCCACCAAAACAGGCTGAATTTTCAGGCGTTTTTTTGCAAACAGCTCTTACAATAAAAAGGCATTATCATAATGTTCGTAATTTCACAGTATTATTCCAACCTCGGTGTGGAAATATATATAAAAACAGAAAAATCACATTGACAGCACTTAGCCTTTAACACAATTATTTTTTAAGTAGGTCAAGTGAAGGTAAATGTTCAATGGGAAAACAAGAGGGAAGATCTTGGTATGCATGTATAAGTATTTGTCTAATAATCCTAGATCATTTAAAGTAATCAAGGTCACTTGGACCCACCTCCTGCTGCGCCTGGCTGTTGCTGGGCTCCAGTTCCAGGACCTTCTGAAAGCAGCGGCTGGCTGCCATGGCGTTGCCCAGAGACAAGTGACACTTGCCCTCTCGCAGATGGCCCTGTGGTGCAGTGGGTGGAAAGATACTTCTTGGTTAAAGCTGCTGGAGGACGACAAAGGTTTGGTGTGCTCCACATAGGGTTCTCACGATACCAGTATTGTGATTAGAGCCCAACTGATATCGGATTTCTGGATCCAATACCAGTTTAAGAGGTTGAAAAATGTGCCAATTAACAACATATCTGCCCAAAAATTGTTTTTAATATGAATGTGAAAAATGTGAATACTTTAATAGGATCTCTATGGGAGGGACAATATGCGGTGTACAGTAGGTAGATGCCCTGGCTGAATTAATAAACGTAGTGTCAATGTAAATATGAAATTGCACTTGTAATGTTGTACTGCCGCTTTAAGAACAGGCAGCGAGATGACAACGTTATATCCGAATCATCACCAGATAGTCATCGCTCTTCTCGAAAGTATAAGCTATCATCAAAATTTTAAAGCATTTGTACTGATCTTTAACCAAAGCCTAAAAGTCTCAAATCATTGCAGCACTTTAGTTCACAAGCAATGTTATTCAATACAAAATGTATTGGCTAGATATTTCAAATCTGTATGGTAAGCGATACAACGTTTATGCTTGCCGCACTCATTTGAGTCACTACTCGTTCTAGCTAGTAACATCCTAATCACAATATCAGCACATGGCTTGAATGACAGGCACAGACAATAACTGCAACCAGTGTTATTGTATAACTTTCGCCACCAGTCCTGTCATTAGCAGCACAGACTGCCAGGCATGCTAGCTAAAAAAATACTTTGCTGGCTAGCTAACGTTAGCAAAGTGAAAACTTTAGCCAGTTTGATTTACTCTGATGAATTACTTTTTCAAATGCGGTTGCAACGTCAAACCAGCATGCCTACTACTGTTCACAATAAACCCTTTGCGATCTGCTGGCTACAGAATGATGTTCAGTGAGAGGCTTGTATGAGACTAGAGAGCCATCTCAGGGCAAACCTGGAAAAATGATAGTAATATCTCAGATTATGCTCAGATTAGTGGATTTATTTGTTAATTCATGTATAAATAATATCGTCGTTTTAAAGACTGAAGACTGATACAAATATATTTGTGAAAAGACCATGTCGGCCAATAATATCGGCAAACGGATTTATCAGTAGGGCTCTAATTGTGATACTCAGCAGTATCATGTCAAGGAAACAAAACATGACGCAGTCTCCATTTCATGAGGAAAACAGTTCTAATTGGAAAAAGTCTAAATTATGTTTATTTTCCAATATACAGCAAATAAATAAATATATATAGGACTCAAGAGTTCGAAAATGTGGTATTGTAATACTGGTATCGCGACAACCCTATGCTCGACTCCCAATTCTACAATGACGCCACGGAAGCAAGCAGGCTGAACTCTGACCTTCATGAAACAGTCGTCCAGCCGCACGGCCCGTTGGGAGTCCACCAGGGCCTCTCGGAAGCGGCACAGCATCATGAGAGTGGCCGCCCGGTTTCCATAGTAACTGGCGTTTTTAGGACATGCATCTGACAAAAACAAAAAGGGAACCATATTCTCAATAGTCACGCCTGTAATCAATCACTGTGAAACAACAGTCTATAATTCCAGAGAAACATATCAGCATGTCTGGAAACTGAAATAAAATAGTATTCGCTGAATTTTCAAACTAGTCGTCAATGAGAATTGGCTCTAACGATCCAGTTAAATAAGAAATATAATTTGAGAATCCTTCAAAAAAAAAGTCCCTACACAGTTGCCCTCTACGCTATGAACTAGCATGTTGTTACTAAACTAGGGTTCAAAGCTAGGGTTGCATTCTCACCAATGGCCTTTGTGTAGTAGTTAAATGCCTCAGAATAATCCTTCTTGACGTAGAAAGCATTTCCTTGATCTTTGAAGCCCTCAGCCTCCCTAAGAGAAAACAAAGAAACAAATGGAGCATTCAGGCTATGCACCAAAAACAATTATCATGATGTTACCTACAATTCAGCAGTAACTGATATACAATTACGCTTAAGCCAGTTAAGCAGGGGAAAATCTATTGACAAATCCTCTTTACTTGCTAGGTGGTATTTTGATGCCAGCAAAAATATTCAGAGGCAATCTATTTGTGCATAGCAGCCAGGGGATCTCGTCTTAGTAACAAACACATTTTGACCTATGTGAATGAATTGGCTCAGTGTACCAAATGGGAAAGCACACTTGGCATGTTTACCTGATTGGAACAAACAGAAACTGGCCCAGTGTGAGGACATAGAAGGCACTGGAGCAAAACCAATGAAGGAAGGGGATTGAATAAATATATCATTAAGACATAGGCCTACTACTAGGGGATGTGTAGTCTACTCGATTGGCTATAGCAGCAATTTAGCAACTGTCCCCTCCGTCCCAATTTAAAGTTGTGCCCCTAAGTTTATGGACAAGCAATCCATGCTTTGGTTTGCCTGGCACTGTTTCCAAATGCTAACATTTAAGAATTTGTTAGCACTTTCCGCACATCCTGTCCAAATTATCCAAAAGCACCTAAAAATTGATTGTTACGCTCAGTCACTTACAGCTGATTTGAACATGATGCGAAAGAAATGCTAATAACAGTCACATGACTTGAATGGGATTTGTGACACAAATGCAACCGTGCCAGCCACTGCAAGGGAAACTAAACCAAAGCATGGATTGCTGCTATACCTTGTTCATACACTGTTTACAGGGTAAGGAAACCAATAAGAGAGTTCTATTAACCTGAGCCATGGTGCACCCATCTATGGCCTGTGACGTGAAAGGGCAAAAGCAGTGAAGGAGGAACGTCCTTCTCAAATCTAACAGTAATATACGCCACTCGGTCAAGTTGTCAACAAGGCAGCATGTTGCATCATCCAGAAACGTACATCTCTTTACATAGAAAATAGATTTGAACTAGTTTCCATTGGGAAGGCAGATAAAAAGCATTTTCACAAAAACAACTTTATGTCAAATCACAATCCTACTCAGCGTCTCATTAGTTATCGCTCTGTCAGTGAATACAATTTAATCATGTTTTAGCATGATTACATGTAAGTTCAAGTAACTAACTGCAGGCATAATAATAATTTATAATATACTTTGCATAGAAAACCAAATAAAAGCATGGAGATAGAAAGGTGTCACATATGCTAGAATGGATGTTTCAAAACGACAGCTGCATATGCATATTAGCTAATACATATGGCATAGCCTAGACATATCACATAACTTGCGATACAATCTTCTCCAAAAACAGTTGTACAATGCGCTGTGCAATAAGCACCTGCCTGTAACAAAGAGACGACTAAGAAAGAATTAACAAATATATTTATTAAATAAAGTAACTTATATACAAGTAACAATGGTGTTAGCATTGATGGTGATGAGGGGTGTTGAGAGGTGCCAAAATAAATTAACAAAGTCCCAAAATGCCCCAACAAAAACAACATGTCCGCGCGGAGAGTCTCCTCGAAGTATGGGGGAAAGTATTTATTGCCAGGACACATCTGAGCCAAGCAGACGACCCTCCCAGCTCCACCCACAAACATTCTATTAGGGAAAACAAGAGCAGAGAAATAATTTGTCAGTGTGGGAGAACCCCCCCCCCCCAGGGACCACACCAACCAAAAAAGATATCAAAATATTAATAAAGATATTGCCCTGGTTAAAGCTACCCAGCTACCCCACTGCCCCAACCAACCTCATCCTCCCCAGACCTCAGCAATCTTTAAGAGGAATTAAAAAACAAGATAACTGTATTTTATGTTTCCCGGTTACGTGGACAAAAAGCATACGTCACAACACTCAGGGACTACACGCATGAGAAATCACATGTCCACGTAACCAGAACCAGATGCGTTCAGGAACAGTGCGCACGAGAGAGCATCATCAACAATATTATCAGACCCCCTGATGTGCCACACACTGAGATGGAATGCCTGTAAGAACATTATTCTCTGGTCAGGAGACAGACATCAAGAAGGTGAGAGGGTTATGGTTGGTGTAGACCACATTTGGTACTACACCCAACATACACCTTGAAGTCTTGCAGCACCCAAGTGAGTGCTAGAGCTTCTTTTACCACCACGGAGTAGTTCAACTGATAACGGTTAAACTTCTTGGAAAAGAAACCAACGGGCCTCAACACCAGACACATCTGCTTACAGCAGGACTGCACTTGCAGTGACTCGCATCTACCTGCAAGGTCAATGACAAATCCACGCCAGGAGCAGCCAGCAACGGACTGGAGGTAAGCAAACTCTTCACATCAAAAGTCTGCTTACAGGAAACCAGACGTAAAACGCATTAGCTTTCAGCAAATCTGTCAGGGGAGCGACTACGGTAGAGAAGTTCCTACAGAAACTACGATAACCAATCATTCCCAAGAAACGCATTTAGTTCTTTATTAGTAATTGACGGTCGAAAATCATCAACAGCTATCACTTTAGCCTGAACAGGACGCACTTCACCCTTCCCAACCACCTTACCAAGGTACGTAAATATCATCTGAGCAAACTCACTCTGCCAAGTTGATAGTGAGGCAACCCACAGCCAGGTGGTCGAACAAGGCTTGAATACGGGAGAAAACCCAATCCATAAGGTGCTGAAAAGTGGCAGGTGCATTACAGGCCGAAACTAATAACCGAATATGAGTACAGACCGGAGGGCGTAATAAAAGGCAGAGAATTCAGATGCCCTACACCTGCCAATTGACCTTTAACATGTCAAACTTGTTCACAAACTTTGCTTCTCAACCTGATTAACGCAGTCCTCCATCTAAGGAAGAGGAAATGAATCTGGCTTAGTGACTTTACGGTAGTCTGTACAAAATCGGTTTGTCCCATCCGGTTTACTGACCAAGATACAGGGAGAACCCCAGCAGGAAAAAGAAGGCTCTGCAATATCATTCTCCAGCATCCAGAAAACGACATTTCTCTGGAGAAACTATAGAACCACTGACGGATGGGGTCCGCATCCCTAACATTATGTTGTATTAAGTTTGTACGTTTAGGCATATCAGAAGAAAAAAATAATAATTGGAAAACTCAGAATAAGACCGACCAACTCGTCTTGCCTATCAGCAGGTAGATGAGCAAGAAGGCTATCCAAAACACCCAGAGACTCTACATTTTTCAATCTGCCCTGCAGTACGCAATCGTCAGGACATCCTCACCATGCACGTACAATTATTTTTTTTATTAACTAGGCAAGTCAGTTAAGAACGAATTCTTATTTTACCCCGGCCAAACCCGGACGCCCTGGGCCATTTGTGCACCGTCCTATGGGACTCCCAATCACGGCTGGATGTGATGCAGTGACTTAGACTGCTGCGCCACTCGGGAGCCTTTCACCAGTTCAAAATCCAACATCAGTTTACGCAATGGAAATGAGTGTTCGACCCGATTCCCCTAATTGAAACACGATTCCCTGAATCAGTCTCAGCAAAGAAAGGTAACAGACTAACAAACAACTCTGAGCCACCGGTGTCCCTCAAGATCTACACTGGCACGTTACTTCCTAACAGACACACAAAACCCTGTGTAATGAAAGGTAAATCATTTGGGTCAACTGGGACTTTAACATGCACCTGGGCATAAGACGAAGTGACCGGAGTGAACGGATTTGAGACTGGCGCTTCCATCGCCGTAGGCTTAGGTTTAACGTTAGCGCCAGTACTGAATTTACCCTTAGAGAGAACAGGACATTTGTTTTTTCAATGACCTGAACCCTGACAGTAATGTCACTTGACTGAAGTCAGCTTTACCATGGGAGCCAGGCTCAACTCTAGATGAATGAAGCTCTGCCCGTGAACCAGAGTGTCTCGTTGGTCGAGGCTCAAATCTCTCCAAACGCCCCCACTCAATCCGAATACAGGGCTCTGCAAAGCCACTTATTTGAGTCAAAACATACTCGTCCGCCAAAACCTCAGCTTCAGAGACAGTCTTCACTTTTCGTTTGTTAATTGATCTGGGTTTGTGTCCTTAAATTGTTTTAGCATAATCAGATCACACAGCCCCTAGAAAGTCTTAACCACAGAGGAACACCTGCGATTAAACTGTGAAGATAACTTTAGCTCAAATTCAACATGAGGCTGTTTGTTTATCATCCCTTTTTAAAGTTCTAAATTGTTGGCAGTAAGCATTAGGAACCAATTCGTAAATCTGTAACACAGCCATTGACCTCATAACTGACAACGTTGGCTACACCAAAGTGCTGAATATGTTTCCTGTGCTTTACCAGTCAACACACACAGCAACATTAAAGTGTGATTAGAATCAGGTCAACTCCTAGTGCTAGAAACTTACTCTAACAATGAAAAGAATGTGTCAGGGTCCTTTCATTAAATTTTGGCAACAGCTGTAAGTTTTCAACAATATCAAGTGTGTCCGGGGCAGGAACGAAAGAGGAGCGACCCTTAGGTGAATCAGGGTCACATTACATAAGCAAACTCTCGAGAACTTTCCTTCCCTAACCAATTCTAACCGCTCGTAGCAGCTTGATTTTAGCGAGCACCAAATACTCTAAATTCCAATTCCTTGTCATGCTTAACACGATCAACGCGCTACAAATCCCATTTAAATTCCAATTCCTTAACACGACTATGCTCAAGCTGTAACAGAAGCAGTCATTTCTGCTGTTCAGAAGAAAGACTACTAGGGCTAACAGACGGAGAGGCCATTGCAGCGAAACCGGGAGATGGCTGGAGAGTCCCCGACTGAGGTGTCTTGTTAAAAGTTAATTTGTGGAATTTCTTTCCGTCATAACGCATTTGAGCAAATCAGTTGTGTTGTGACATGGTAAGTAAGGGTGGTATACAGAAGATAACCCTATTTGGGAAAAGACCATATTCCGTAATGGCAAGAACAGCTCAAATAAGCAAAGAAACAGTCCATCATTACTTTAACTTCTTGAGAATACTTGACACGCAGACGTCCCAAGTATGCCCCTGGAAATGCAAATGCGCTACGCTAAATGCTAAATGTACTCGTTACAACTCAATCTTTGATCAAAATTCACAAGCAGGGTATTGAATTAAAGCTACACTCGTTGTGAACCTAGCCAGCAAGTCAGATTTTTAAAATGCTTTTCGGCGAAAGCATCAGAAGCTATTATCTGATAGCATGCACCCCCCAAAATGCCAGCTCGACACGTAAACAACAGATTTTGCGATAGCCGGCGCTACCCAAAACGCAGAAATAAAATATAAAACATTCATTACCTTAGACGAGCTTCTTTCTTGGCACTCCTATATGCCCCATAAACATCACTATTGGGTCTTTTTTTCGTTTAAATCGGTCCATATATACCCAAAATAGCTTTGTATGGAGGTTGTGTCATTCAGAAAAAATCATCGTTTTTAAACGCTGCGTAATTTTTTAAAATTAAAAAAGTCGACGATAAACTTTCACAAAACACTTCGAAATCCTTTTGTAATCCAACTTTAGGTATTAGTAAACGTTTATAATCTATCAAAATGATTACAGGGCGATGTCTCTTCAATAGGTCCTCACTTCAAAAACAATGCCATCTGATCTCTCCCTAAACTACATCCGGGTGAAGACTGGGAAACTGGAGGTCAGACAGATGTATTTTCCAACAATTAATTCAATTGAAAATTAGTACAATGGCGCCATCGTGCGGAATTTGTATGAGGTGCAGGCAGATTCCCATTAAATTCTGTTCTCTTTTAACAACTGGTGGAAGTGACTTATGGAAATTATTTTTTGCTTTCAGAGAGCAGTTTTTCTTGCGTTTTTCAATGAAACACACGATCTGTTATAGTCACAGCCGTGATTTAACCAGTTTTATAAACTTCAGAGTGTTTTCTATCCACACATACTAATCATATGCATATACTATATTCCTGGCATGAGTAGCAGGACGCCGAAAAGTTGCGCGATTTTTAACAGAATTTTCAAAAAAGGTGGGGGTAGAAGTAAGAGGTTAAAGAACTTTGAACATTTCTTCAAGTGCCGTCACAAAAACCACCAAGCGCTTTGATGAAACTGGCCCTCATGAGGACCGCCACAGGAATAGAAGACCCAGAGTTACCGCTGCTGCAGAGGATACGTTCTTTAGAGTTACCACCCTCAGAAATTGCAGCCCGAATAAATGCTTCAGGATTCAAGTAACAGACACATCTCAACATCACCTGTTCAGAGGAGACTGCGTGAATCAGGCCTTTATGGTCAATTGCTGCAAAAAAATGACTATAGGACACCAATAAGAAGAAGAGACTTGCATGGGCCAAGAAACACAAGCAATGGACATTAGACCGGTGGAAATCGGTCCTTTAGTGCAAATTTGAGATGAGTCGGACCGCAGAGTTTAGAAAACACAGCCAACAAGTGCTCAGCATATGTGGGAACTCCTTCAAGACTGTTGGAAAAGCATTCCAGGTGAAGCTGGTTGAGAGAATGCCAAGAATGTGCAAAGCTGTCAAGGCAAAGGGTAAAAATATATTTTGATTTTGTTTTTAACACTTTTTTGGTTACTGCATGATTCCATGTGTGTTATTTCATAGTTGTGATGTCTTCACTATTATTCTACAATGTAGAAAATAGTAAAAATAAAAACCCCTGAAAGAGTAGGTGTGTATTGGTATTGTACAAGGTGCTTCACCAAATCCTACAACAGCTCAACCCTAGTTTAGTTTTCGTGTGGATTCGCGGTGGGTAATTACGCACTGTAGCCCGCTAGAAAGGGGGAGGGGCAGCAAAATGGCAGATTCCACCCCGAGCAACAGATGTGCATCCTGAGACAACTGATCGGTCCACGGACCCCACACAAAAATAGCTAACAAAATAACTAACTATGCCCAACGTATTCCAAATTGAAACTCGTCGCCAAAAGACTAACAGGGCTATGGCTCCGGGGAGAAAATGGCACTTATCCTATCCAAATCTCCCATTGAGGTACATACACATCAGAATGTACTCACCTCTTCGGACAAATGTCCCAACAGCAAGTAGAGCAAGAGTTTCCAGCCTGGGCAGGGGACTGGAAACTAACCAATGTTCCTCTCTCCAACGCAGCACACAACCAATTATACAATGCAGTGGCAAGTTTACCAAACAAACATAAACAAAGGCAGCCAACACTGGGCCTAGCAAACAGCGCAACTCAAGACAGCAGTATCAAAACATGAACAGAGTTGATCAAAACACTCAAATTGTTTTCTCCTAAACAAAATACAATTACCAGTTAACTTAACGACACTAGTATTAGGCCTACTGGCATATTTTCCAGGCAACACACCTGTTTGATGACAAGCAAAATCACTGATACGTCTCTAAGGTACTATACGGAACACGTATAAGACAAAGCAGTGAATACCAACCAAAGCGCATTCCAATTAGCATTAACCCATCATAATGCATAAAAGAAAAACATATTTATTAAATAAAGTAACAATGGTGTGTGTGTAATCAGTAGTGTAAGCGAGTGGATGAGTGCATAGATGGTGATAATGAGGGGTATTGAGAGGTGCCAAAATAAACTAACAAAGCCCCAAAATGGCACAAAAAAAAGCAGCATGTCTACATGGTCTCCTCGATGTATGTGTGGGGGTGTATTTATCCCCGGGACACACCTGAGCCCAGGTGTGTCCCATCTCGCTGACAACCCTCCCAGCTCCGCCCACCAACAATCGTATTAAGGATAACAAGAGCAGAGAGAAAGAATTCGGCAGACAAGAGTGGGAGGGTCTTCACAAACCGTAGTTACATTTCTAAACAAGATGAAATCTCAAATAGCAGCTTCTCAATACCATGCATAATGTAGGATGCATTGGAACATAAGGTATGGAGAATAATAGGATTATAGTTTGGAAATGTGAGTTTTAAATACTAAAATGTTCAGTGCATGCGAGTATATTTAGGTGGTTTAAATTATTAACCTTTAAAGTTGACAGTGTCAAAATCTTGCCAATGCATTCATTATTCTACTACTAACTATGACTGAGTGCGAGACATGTTTTCCATGATCTAAATATAGTGTAACCTACCAATCAATGTCTATTTAGTGCCACGGAGGGTACAATCTTACAGTCCAGAAATGAAAAGCTTTTACCATGCATGCCAAAAGCCTGGGCCTCTGAGAGACTGTAGAAGAGTCATCAACGCACTCTTTAGTTTACCCCACCTCTCTAGGAGCATTTGTGCGCCCAGGCCCTATCGAAAGGATCCCACCTTTGTCACCAATGTAGCGGACCGATGTAGACAGACAAGTGCCTTAGCGGAATGCAATCTAAAGCTTGTGTCTTGTGTGGTCCAGAGATGAGAACTCTACCATCTATGGCAAAAGCCTGGGCTCCTGACGGGTACAATTGAATTCTCCCCAATGCATGTTACAATAGTAAAATAATCTGTCACCTGTTAAACTGATTCACAGTGAATTGAGTCTGAGATGTTCAAACAGGCACACATCTGTAGTTGGTGTTCTTCAACTCTAAAAATGCACTAGATTGTTTAAGACCAACCCCAAAAAGAAAAGACAACAGGCAAATGCATACGTGGTCCCAATGTCTAAATAGTGACAGCAGGGCTAGTTCAAACTGCAGCAGGAAGGTTCTCCTTACAGCCCATGCTTGGCAAATAGCACTTGGTTGATCTCTGGGAGATGGACACAGGAGAGCTGAATAGATCACGTGAGAGACCTGAATGAATAAAATAAATCACAGCAAAGTAATGAAGTTTGTGAGCAAGAAAATACATCCTGACAGTCATCTGACAGTCATCTAACTATTGACAGGGATAATGAGGCATTTCTTATTTGTCAGTATAAATTAAATTAGTGGGTCCTGCCTTTGAATGTATTAGATTTACACTACTTGTCCTACAGGTCAGTCCTCTTAAATTATTACTTGGAATAAACTGATAGCTAAAACGCTCAACGTCCCGGAATTACATGCTAGCTAGTAATAAACCTATACTACATCACAAAGTATGTGGACATCTGCTCGTCAAACATCCGATTCCAAAATCACGGGCATTAATATGGACTTGGTCCCCCCCTTTGCTACTATAACAGCCTCCACTCTTCTGGGAAGGCTTTCCATTATGTTGGCTGTTGGAACATTCCTGCAAGAACTTGCTTCCATTCAGCCACAAGAGCATTAGAGGTCAGGCACTGATGTTGGGCAATTAGGCCTGGCTCGCAGTGAGTGTTACAATTCATCCCAAAGATGTTCGATGGGGTTGAGGTCAGGGCTCTGTGCAGGCCAATCAAGTTCTTCCACGCTGATCTCAACAAACCATTTCTGAATGGACCTTGCTTTGGGCACGGGGACATTGTGCAGCAGGTAGCCTAGTGGTTAGAGCATTGGACTAGAACTGGAAGGTTGCTCGATCGAATCCCCGAGCTGACAAGGTAAAAATCTGTTGTTCTGCACCTGATCAAGGCAGTTAACCCACTGTTCCTAGGTCGGTGTTGAAAATAAGAATGTGTTCTTATTAATTGACTTGCCTAGTTAAATAAATAAAAAAATGTAAGTCACGCTAAAACATGAAAGAGCCTAACCCAAATTGTTGCCACAAAGTTGGAAGCACAGAATCGTCTAGAATGTCATTGTATGCTGTAGTGTTAAGATTTCCCTTCCCTGGAACTAAGAGGCCAAGCCCGAACCATGAAGAACAGCCCCAGGGCATTATTATTCTACCTCCACTGAACTTTACAGTTGGCACTACGCATTCGGTTAGGTAGCGTTCTCCTGGCATCCGCCAAACCCAGATTTGTCCGTAGGACTGCCAGACGGTGAAGAGTGATTCATCACGCTAGAGAACACGTTTCCACTGCTCCAGAGTCCAATGGGGACGAGCTTTACATCACTCCAGCTGACACTTGGCATTGTGCATGGTGAGCTTAGGCTTGTGTGTGGCTGCTCGGCTATGGAAACCCATTTCGTGAGGCTCCCGACAAACAGTTATTGTGCGAACGTTGCTTCCAGAGACAGTTTGGAACTTGGTAGTGAGTGTTGCAACCAAGGACAGACAATTGTTACGCACTACGTAGGCACTCAGCAGCCCCATTCTGTGAGCTTGTGTAGCCTACCACTTTGTGGCTGAGCTGTTGTTGCTCCTAGACGTTACCACTTCACAATAACAGCACTTACAGTTGACCGAAGTAGCTCTAGCAGGGCAGAAATGTGACGAAATGACTTGTTGGAAAAGTGGCATTAAAGGTTTTTATAACTATACCAAGATAGACCACAGCCTGTTGTTTCCAATGGGAACATATGAGGCCTAGTGGGCAGAACAAGCAAGGAGGAGGGCAGAAGCAAGCAAGAGCTAGCGAGATCCTATTGGCGCGTTCTAGCGTGCATCTGCATATTTCCATTAGGGAACACCTACTCTGAAGTAGGCGTGTGCATTAACTCAATTCTCCTTTACACTCCTAAACAACACGATTTTGAAAAACTTTGCAAAGAGTGAAGTCTACAAAACGTAGTCCACTGTTCATAAGATTATAGTTTTAGGCACAGAAAACTGTATTGAGATCAAATGTTTCATAGATGAGAAAATGTGCAGAATGCCAACCATGGATGCCTGACATTTATACATCTGGTGAAATATCTGTCCCATTGTTCTATCTGTGGTGGCATCCTACGAAGGTGCCACGTTGAAAGTCACTGAGCTCTTCAGTAAGGCCATTCTACTGCCACTCTATGGAGAATGCGTGACTGTGCTCGATTTTATACACCTGTAAGCAATGGATGTGGCTGAAATAGCCAAATACACTAATTTGAAGGGGTGTCCACATACTGTTGGATATATAGTGTATTTACTCCGACTAGCTAGCAACAGATCTACTTGTTCTATCTAGCAAACATTAGCAACATTACTATGGTTGCTGTGCTCTATGTTGGGAGTCATTTTACAGCTTGTGTTGATGCATCACGTTTCTATGGCTAAATAGCTAAATTACAAATACATTTAAAATACTTTACCTGATAGCAGTTTGTCGGAAGGAGGTCTCTCGATGTCACCAGTTTTCTACCATCTTAGATACGGATAACATGATCACCAGCGATAGTACAGTAGTTTATATTGGTTTACAGTTTAGTATTTGGCGGCGTTTGCCTGTCCAGCTAGCGAACATACATCATTATTTTGACAAACGGAATGTGTTCAGAATTGTTAAAACCAGCTCCTCCCTCAACAGAGATCGATCATCTCGAAAACGAATGCAACTAGCTTGCTAAGGCTTACCACATAGTTAGCTAACAATATTTTGTACATCATGCTATAACGTACAACTGACCTTATTTTAACGCCCAAAAAAACGCAATACTTCCAGGTCAACTGTAATATGAATACCATTGTAAAGCACAATATCTACCCTTTCCAGGAAAATCAATGACAAGCCCGTCATGCTGCCTGTCTCTGCATGATTGAAGAAGGCAATGAGCTCTGTTGGGTCTTTTTAAAAATGGCGGGTGGAGAAACGAAACCTACTGCGTGATAAGGAAAGCGGGAGATGGGGAAACCGATTATTCTCACCTGATCTGTCCAATTTATCACCTCTGAGATGTAAATAAAACACTTAACCAGTGTCTGTATATAGCCTTGCTACTCTTATTTTCAAATGTATTTTTCCTGTTTTATTTCTTTACTTTAGCCTGTAAGTAAGCTGTAAGGTCTACCTACACCTGTTGTATTCAGCGCACATGACAAATAAACTTTGATTTGATTTA
The DNA here is from genome assembly GCF_045791955.1 of Oncorhynchus clarkii lewisi. Taxonomy (NCBI): domain Eukaryota; kingdom Metazoa; phylum Chordata; class Actinopteri; order Salmoniformes; family Salmonidae; genus Oncorhynchus; species Oncorhynchus clarkii. The sequence continues at coordinate 43,835,779 of NC_092166.1, forward strand.
AAACACTAAAAGTTTATATAATGTGTCATTACATACCTATCTGAAGTTTGTCGAGTTAGTCGGGTTTTTAGGGCGGCACTAAAGTTATCTTCAGAAGTAAACAGCGGCTGTCGCGGCTTTTGAGAGTCATGGTGGCTTGCAGCGATTATGCAAAAAAATGAATGCATTCAGTTGTACAATTGACTAGGTATCCGCCTTACCCTGTCCCTTTCTTGTTTTTAAACTGCGAGAGAAGCGCTACACCTAGTGGAGAGGCTGTACTACACAGAATGAGTTGCATAATGCGTGCGTACGTACGTCATGACACGTCACAATTTAACAGCGTCAGAGGGGGCAGTTTAAAAAAAAACTTTTCTCCAATACTATCGGGCCATTACCATGTCAATAGAAACGTAGTTCACAACCCAGATTTTGATGCCAACATAGTCCTATTAGTTTTCATTGCAGTCTCGTTTGAATGCCGCGGTTGCGCAAATTTGTACTGAATGGGGTTAGTCAACATGGTGTCATTTTGTTTGGGTAAACTGTCCACATCCACTTTCTTCCATTAGGCCCATCCATGTAAACTAACAGCGTGATATCTTGCAACAACATCGTTTCTTTTGAAAACCAAACTTAAATGCTAAGTCGCTAACTAGCGTGCATAAAAATCATTGATCTCAACGCTAAGTAGGCAAAAAAAAAGGCCACATCCGTTCATTTGAAAAATGTAATGAGCAGACCAATATACACAGTTCAGTTATTGACACTTGTGTGGCAAGTAGCTACTATGATGGCATTATCATCGTGACTGAGAAATGGGTCATTCCGTCTGGCCTCAGCATGATTTTATCCTCTAGTCAGATGTGGTGGCCACTTTTTGCTTCCTAGGATAATCCATAGGCAACCTAACATGAGTGGCAAAAATGCAGTGACAAAGGATACACATAGAACAGCACAGTTCAGGGTGGTTTGCAGATTTAGTCAATTAACGTTAGCTAGATAAACTAGTAGAACCTCGAACCAATTTAGTCATTGTAAAGTAACGTTAATTGCCAATACGAAGGAACAAATGGCATAGTTAACTAATACTAGCTAGGATAGTTTGCTTTCTGGAACGTTCTGTCTGGAGACTTGAGACCGTTGATAATGCCCCTTGGATTAGTTGTAGCTAACGTTACCTAACCCTTGTTAGTTGGTGAAAGACAGTTAACGTTAGCGAGCTAACGTTACTGTTAGTTAGCTAGCCAGGTAGGCCCCGCTAAGTAGAAATGACGATTATGCTCGGATTTCGATCAAATAACAAAGAGTACTTTCTTCACAACCATTAATGAAAAAGTGCATATTTAGCTACCTCTCCATGTCGGCGTCAATAATTATTTGTGGCTCTAGTTCCGTCTGCATGTCGATGTCAACAGCTGCCATTTTTTCTGAAAGGAACCCGTCTTTTTTCCCAACGAGTTCAGCCAAAGCAACGCATAGGGGCGTATTTCAGCCTACATACCTCCGCGTCATTGGTCAACAGCATGCGAACGGTGATTGGATAGATTGAGAGCCTCAGCCAGGCGTATGTGGTGGAGTGATTCAGGTCAGAATTCTGCCAGGTGAAGCTACTGATACCTCTCAATTTAAGGGCTTTATTGGAATGGGAAACATATGTTTACATTGCCAAAGCAAGTTAAATATGTAATAAACAAAAGTTAAATAAACAAAAAATGAACAGTAAACATTACACCTCCAAAAGTTCCAAAATAATAAAGACATTTCAAATGTCATATTACGTATATACACAGTGTTGTAATGATGAGCAAATAGCTAAATAGTACAAAAGGGAAAATAAACATAAATATAGGTTATATTTACAATGGTGTTTGTTCTTCACTGGTTGCCCTTTTCTTGTGGCAGCAGGTCACACATCTTGCTGCTATGATTGCACACTGTGGTATTTCACCCAGTTATGGGAGATTGTCCAAATTTGACTTGTTTTCTAATTCTTTGTGTGTCTGTGTAATCTGAGGGGAATATGTGTCTCTAATATGGTCATACATTTGGCAGAAGGTTAGGAAGTCCAGCTCAGTTTGCACCTCATTTTGTGGTCTGTTTGTGAAGAGACCCAGGACCAGCTTGCTTAGGGGGCTCTTCTCCAGGTTAATTTCTCTGTAGGTGATGGCTTTGTTTTGTAAGGTTTGGGTATTGTTCATTTTAGGTGGTTGTAGAATTTAACGTCTATTTTCTGTATTTGGATAATTAGTGGGTTTCGGCCTAATTCTGCTCTGCATGCATTATTTAGTGTTTTACGTTGGACACAGAGGATCTCTAAGAAGATACGTTTCCATGGAAGTCCTGGGTTCACTGACGCCAAGAAAGGTGAGAAGACAGATGAAAACGTGAATCAACTAAATTAATGTTACTGTGCAAATTAAATTGTCATGTTTGAATTGTTCAAGAGTTCATGAAGAGCTATGAATTTTCATATATTTTGCTCTGCAAGTGCTATGGATTTATTGTTAAAGGAAAACTGTTATTTTGTTTGTTGGAGAGCAACAAGGGTGCACTCCTATCATTTAAATTGAGTTGATTAGATTAGAATCTGGCCATGTTTTCCTGTCTTTTGTTTTCACTAGTACAGTGCAAAGAAATGCTAACTCAGGTGGGCATGATTTTCTGCTTGAATTTGGTTAAAAGACATTGAATTGTTTTAACCTAATGGTAATAGTCATATAGGCTACTCTGTGTTATTCTTTAATGTATCATACATTTCATGTACACTAATTGTTTCTGTAAATTGTTTCATGACTAATGCATCCTATTAGTTGAATGGAGTAACTGCATTCCTTGTTTTACAGTTATTTGATGAACTAAACACTTATAATTTAGTAGGTCTATTGGTAGTTATTTACACTATACACATAGCATATTCGTGGGTACCACCTTGACGTCGCTGATCTGCTTGCCTCAATAAATTAATGCTAGAACACTGGTCGCCAGGATTAGCTATTTGTATCTAGTCTCTTAATAATTGCGTAATAATGCAAGTTTGACACATGTCCATTATACTGTAGTCATACTGTCGTTGATGCAATGATTCGCTATCTTGCTAGATCCTCTAGAGATGCTCATGGCCTGTTATATCCCCACCAGTAAATGTGAACCGTTAATGCTGTTTTTTTAAATAATCTACAATGTTAATTTATGGTAATTTATGTTAATGAAATTCAAACTGCTACACTTGATCAACAAGTTTTGTTTTATTTCATAACATTTACAACTTTTGTCAATTTCTTCATTGTTTTGTACATTTCTTGATTGCATTGAGCATGTATTTTTTTGTCAGTCCTGTCAATATTGAGTGATCACACATGCATCAGCATGCATACAGTAGAAGGCTACTTTGCCGGCTTGCAAATATGTGCTAAAAGTGGAGCTGTTTCACAGTATTGTTGGTTATTTTAACCACCAAAATTTCTGTAAAAAAAAAAAAAAAAAACTGAAAACCACAGAACCAACACTGCAATATAGCCCTACATTCAGAAAAAAAGGTGCTATCTAGAACCTAAAAGGATTCTTCTGCTGTCCCCATAAAACCCTGTTTGGTTCCACGTAGAACCCCTTGTGTCTAGTTAGAACCCTTTAGGGTTCCATTCCACAGAGGGTTCAATTTGGAACCCAACAGGGTTCTTACTGGAACCAAAAATACTTCAACCTGGAACCTAGCTAGCATCAGACTAGCATCCTCAAACGGATAAAAATGAGACACGAGGGCACCCCACACTCATTTTAGATCCCAAGGGGTCCTCATTTTCATATGCTCTCACTCACATCACTATCTCCTTTGCCATCTTCCATTTATTGCATTTCAACATTGATACATAGGGACATCACACATGTATTTTCTTGGAACTCTATGTACGCACACACTACTGTAGCATCTTGTTTACATTTCTCTCATTCTAGCTGTCCAGCTGAGGCCTTGGGGTGGATCATGTTTCAATGAGATGGCCACAGGAGTATGTAAGTAGAGTCATTTTCAGTGTGCCGGCAAATTTGTTGAACAGGAGAAAAGGATGTGTTTGTGGAGGGAGAGCAGTGGGCGTGGTGGGTTGAACAGCTGCAGTGAAGTTAATTGAAGGTTAAATAAAAATACATTAATACAAATCACATCTTGACAAAAACAAAGCTCGATTTAGAAATTAGACATTGCCATAGTTCAACAGCTGAAAAGCCTTCATGAACATGCTCCCAGAGATAGCAAGACATCCAGTATTTACTGAATGAAGTAGCCTACCCATCCCCATTTACAATTTCATTCATCAATAAAATAAATTATACTAAAGCACATTCAATGACGTTATTGTAGACTATAGGCTACTCCTGTATCTACCTGGTAATCATTGAATTAAGTATCGTACCCATCCACACTTAAAATTGTATTTATCAATTAGATAAATAATACTAGCACATAGTTACATTATTGAAGAATAGGCTACTCCTGTATCCACACAGTAATAGGATACCGTTATGATTTCATTGGTCTTGTCAGGCATGATTTTAAGTCTTCAATCGAAGTTCTATGCTGTACCTCGTTTCTCACCTTCAGTGAAAAGTAGTTATGCATCCCCCTTCATTTCAGCTCGTGTGTGTGACAGTGTAAAAAATAAACCCATGCCTTCAGCACACAATGTGAAATATGTATACAGTGCATTCGGAAAGTATTTAGGCCCCTTGACCTTTTCCACATTGTTGCGTTACAGCCTTATTCTAAAACGGGATTACATTTTTAAAAATCCTCAATCTACACACAAAGCGAAAACAGATTTTTAGCAAAAGAAAATAAACAGAAATACCTTATTCACCTAAGTAATTCAGACCCTTTGCCATGAGACTAGAAATTGACCTCAGGTGCATCTGTTTCCATTGATCATCCTTGAGATGTTTCTACCACTTGATTGTAGTCCACCCATGGTAAATTCAATTGATTGGATATGATTTGGAAAGGCACACACACAGCTGTCTATATAAGGTCCCACAGTTGACAGTGCATTTCAGAGCAAAAACCAAGCCACGAGGTTGAAGGAATTGTCCGTAGAGATCAGAGACAGGATTGTGTCGAGGCACAGATCTGGGGAAGGGTAACAAAACATTTCTACAACATTGAAGGTTCCCAAGAACACAGCGGCCTCCATTATTCTTAAATGGAAGAAGTTTGAAACCACCAAGATTCTTCCTAGCGCTGGCCGCCCAGCCAAACTGAGCAATCGGGGGAGAAGGGCCTTGGTCAGAGAGGTGACCAAGAACCGATGGTCACTCTGACATAGCGCCAGTGTTCCTATGTGGAGATGGGAGAACCTTCCAGAAGGACAACCATCTCTGCAGCACTCCACCAATCAGGCCTTTTTGGTAGAGTGGCCAGAAGGAAACCACTCCTCAGTAAAAGGCACACGATAGCCTGCTTGGAGTTTGCCAAAAGGAACCTAAAGGACTCTCAGCATGGTGGTGGAAGCGTCATGCTGTGGGGATGTTTTGCAGCGGGAGGGACTGGGAGACCAGTTAGGATCGAGGCAAAGATGAACAGAGCAAAGTATAGAGCAAAGTATAGCGAGCTCCTTGATGATAACCTCCTCCAGTGCACTCAGGACCCCAGACTGGGGTGAAGGTTCACCTTCCATCAGGACAACAAACCTAAGTACACAGCCAAGGCCCTTAGAAGGCCCACCCATTGGGGAGCCAGCCCCATCCAATCAGAATGAGTTTCTCTCCTACATCCATTTACAGCACATTCGGAAAGTACTCAGACCCCTTGACTTTTTCCACATTTTGTTACGCTACAGCTTTATTCTAAAATGAATTAAATTGTCCCCCCCCCCTCAATCTACACACAATACCGCATAATGACAAAGTGTAAATAGTTTTTTTTTGAAATGTTAGCAAATTTGAAATAAACAGAAACCTGGCACAATCCCAAAGGTGAAGCATGGTGGTGGCAGCATCATGCTGTGGAGATGTTTTTCCAGTGGCAGGGACTGGGAGACTAGTCAGGATCGAGGGAAAGCTGAATGGAGCAAAGTACAGAGAAATCCTTGATGAAATCCTGCTCCAGAGCGCTCAGGACCTCAGACTGGGGTGAAGGTTCACCTTCCAACAGGACAACAAACCCGAAATACACAGCCAAGACAATGCAGAATTAGCTTCGGGACAAGTCTCTGAATGTCCCTGCCACTGTATTCGGTGCCAAAGGTGCTTCAACAAAGAACTGAGTAAAGGGTCTGAATACTTAACTAAAATGTGATATTTGTTTTTGTTTTAAATTTGCAAACATTTCTAAAAACCTGTTTTTGCTTTGTCATTATTGGGTGTTGTGTGTAGAATGATGAGGGGAAAAAATACAATTAAATTCATTTTAGAATAAGGCTGTAACGTAACATAAGGTTACGGGGTCTGAATACACCATGTGTGTATTTATTTATGAACTTAAATCTAATTACGGGAACTTGTCCTCCACACTTACAAGCCTTTCATTCTAATAGTAATATACCATATTCTTAAAATTCAACAGATGCAGACTTTGGCAGGGGGGAAAAAAAACTCAGATTGGAGAGCACCAGTCACCCATTCAATGGTGTTCCCTTTTCAAGTTGTGGGCCCAAAGACATATAAATGCCATAAGAGGAAAGACAGAATAACAAAAGCTAAAGAGAAATAGGCTGCTGAAATGTACAAGGCGGCAGTATGTTTTCCTCAAGGAAAAAAGCTGAGAAGGCCATGGACACCCTACCAACCAAAAGAGTCTCACACCCTTTCACAGGTGGACATGCAAAAAACTGTTTTCCTAACAGAGTGTGGCATGAGATACCTTGTTTGCAGGGAGCGTAGGGCAGGAGGAGGGAGGAATGTGCGTGGTTCGTTCCACCAATCGAGTACCCTTAGAGTAAATTAACTTTTATTTCACGTAATTTGAACATAACACAGAGTCAAACTTAACAAAAACATGTTCAACTCAATATGTTTAATACATTAACTATTAACAGAGTGGAAGTTATTAGGTTCTAAATAAATGGAGTAAAAACATTTACAACCTCTCCCTGTCCGATTCTGTAATACCAACATGTTTAAATCAGACCACCATAGTGTTCTTGGGCACAGGGACTAAGGTAAACTGCCAAAAATAACTACCGACCCCGTAGCACCCACGTCTATAGCCATGAAGTGCTTTGAAATGGCTGGTCATGGCTTACAACACCATTATCCCAGAAACCCTAGACCCACTCCAATTTGCATACCACCCTAACAGATGATGCAATCTCTATTGCACTCCACACTGCCCTTTCCCACCTGAACAAAAGGAACACCTATGTGAGAATACTATTCATTGACTACAGCTCAGGGTTCAACACCATAGTGCCCTCAAAGCTCATCAATGAGCTAAGGACCCTGGGACTAAACACCTCTCTCTGCAACTGGATCCTGGACTTCTTGATGGGCCGCCCCCGGGTGGTAAGGGTAGGTAACAACACATCCGCCACTTTGATCCTCAACATAGGGGCTCCTCAGGGGTGCGTGCTCAGTTCCCTCCTGTGCCTACTTTTCCCTCATGACTGCATGGCCAGCACCACAATAAGTTTGCCAATGACACAACAGTGCTAGGCCTGATCACCAACAATGATGAGACAGTCTATAGGGAGGAGGTCAGAGACTTGCCAGGACAACAACCTCTCTCTCAACGTGATCAAGACAAAGGAGATGATTGTGGACTACAGGAAAAGGACCGAGCACGCCCCCATTCTCAATGGGGCTGTAGTGGGGCAGGTTGAGAGATTCAAGTTCCTTGGTGTCCATATCACCAACAAACTAACATGGTCAAAGCACACCAAGACCGTTGCGAAAAACCTATTACCCCTCAGGAGACTGAAAAGATTTGGCATGGGTCCTCAGATACTCAAAAGGTTCTACAGCTGCACCATGGAGAGCTGGTTGCATCACTGCCTGATATGGCAACAGCTCGGCCTCCGACCGCAAGGCACTACAGAGGGTAGTACGTACGGCCCAGTACATCACTGGGCCAAGAGGCTTCTAAACAACTTCTACCCCCAAGCCGTAAGACTCCTGAATATCTAATCAAATGGCTACCCAGACTATTTGCATTGTCCCCCCCCCCCTTTACACCGCTGCTACTCTGTTATTATCTATGCATAGTCACTAATAACTCTACCTACATGTACATTACCTCGATTAACCAGTGCTACTGCACATTGGCTCTGTACCAGTACTCCCTGTATATAGAGTGTGGCAAAAACGTATTTAGTCAGCACCAATTGTGCAAGTTCTCCCACTTAAAAAGATGAGACCTGTAATTTTCATCATAGGTACACTTCAACTATGACAGACAAAATGAGAAAAAAATCCAGACAATCACATTGTAGGATTTTTTATGAATTTATTTGCAAATTATGGTGGAAAATAAGTATTTGGTCAATAACAAAAGTTTAATACTTTGTTATATACCCTTTGTTGGCAATGACAGAGGTCAAACGTTTTCTGTAAGTCTTCACAAGGTTTTCACACACTGTTGCTGGTATTTCGGCCCACATTCCTCCATGCAGATCTCCTCTAGAGCAGTGATGTTTTGGGGCTGTTGCTGGGCAACACAGACTTTCAACTCCCTCCGAAGATTTGCTATGGGGTTGAGATCTGGAGACTGGCTAGGCCACTCCAGGACCTTGAAATGCTTCTTACGAAGCCACTCCTTCGTTGCCCGGGCGGTGTGTTTGGGATCATTACCATGCTGAAAGACACAGCCACGTTTCATCTTCAATGCCCTTGCTGATGGAAGGAGGTTTCACTCAATCTCACGATACATGGCCCCATTCATTCTTTCCTTTACACGGATCAGTCGTCCTGGTCCCTTTGCAGAAAAACAGCCCCAAAGCATGATGTTTCCACCCCCATGCTTCACAGTAGGTATGGTGTTCTTTGGATGCAACTCAGCATTCGTTGTCCTCCAAACACGACGAGTTGAGTTTTTACCAAAAAGTTATATTTTGGTTTCATCTAACCATATGACATTCTCCCAATCTTCTTCTGGATCATCCAAATGCTCTCTAGCAAACTTCAGACGGGCCTGGACATGTACTGGCACTGCAGGATTTGAGTCCCTGGCGGCGTAGTGTGTTACTGATGGTAGGCTTTGTTACTTTGGTCCCAGCTCTCTGCAGGTCATTTACTAGGTCACCCCGTGTGGTTCTGGGATTTTTGCTCACCGTTCTTGTGATCATTTTGACCCCACGGGGTGAGATCTCGCGTGGAGCCCCAGATCGAGGGAGATTATCAGTGGTCTTGTATGTCTTCCATTTCCTAATAATTGCTCCCACAGTTTATTTCTTCTTCAAACCAAGCTGCTTACCTATTGCAGATTCAGTCTTCCCAGCCTGGTGCAGGTCTACAATTTTGTTTCTGGTGTCCTTTGACAGCTCTTTGGTCTTGGCCATAGTGGAGTTTGGAGTGTGACTGAGGTTGTGGACACGTGTCTTTTATACTGATAACAAGTTCAAACAGGTGCCATTAATACAGGTAATGAGTGGAGGATAGAGGAGCCTCTTAAAGAAGTTACAGGTCTGTGAGAGCCAGAAATCTTGCTTGTTTGTAGGTGACCAAATACTTATTTTCCACCATAATTTGCAAATAAATATATTTAAAAAATCCTACAATGTGATTTTCTGGATTTTTTTTTCTCATTTTGGCAGTCATAGTTGAAGTGTACCTATTATGAAAATTACAGTGGGAGAACTTGCACAATTGGTGGCTGACTAAAGACTTTTTTGCCCCACTGTAGTTATTGTTATAGATTGTTATTTTACTGCTGCTCTTTTACTACTTGTTACTTTTATTTATTCCTCTTTAAACTGCATTGTTGGTTAGGGGCTTGTAAGTAAGCATTTCACTGTAAGGTGTTGTATTCGGCGCATGCAATTAATAAAATTTGATTTGATATATTGTGCAGTTAGCCGTCCTTCCTCTCCTACGAGCTATTCAATAATATCACTATACACAGTGTTAATCCTTGTAAAAATGCCCTGTCTTAGGTCAGTTAGGATCACCACTTTATTTTAAGAATGTGAAATGTCAGAATGTAGAGTGTATTTCCTTTAAAATTGTTTAACTTGGGCCAAACGTTTCGGGTAGCCTTCCACAAGCTTCCCACAATAAGTCGGGTGGATTTTGGCCCATTCCTCATGACAGAGCTGATGTAACAGAGTCTGGTTTGTAGGCTTCCTTGCACGTGCACACTCAGTTCTGCCAACAAATATTCCATAGGATTGAGGTCAGGGCTTTGTGATGGCCACTCCAATACCTTGACTTTGTTGTCCTTAAACCATTTTGCCACAACTTCATTGTCCATTTGGAAGACCCATTTGCGACCAAGCTTAGACTTCCTCACTGGCTTCAATGTATCCACATAATTCTCCTTGCTCATGCCATCTATTTTGTGTACTGCACCAGACCCTCCTGCAGCAAAGCACCCACACAACATGCCACCCCCGTGCTTCATGGTTGGGATGGTTTTCAGCTTGCAAGCATCCCCCCTTTTCCTCCAAACATAATGATGGTCATTATGGCCAAACAGTTCTATTTTTGTTTCATCAGACCAGAGGACATTTCTCCCAAAAGTATGATCTTCGTCCCCATGTGCAATTGCAAACCGTAGTCTGGCTTTTTGATGGCGGTTTTGGAGGAGTGCCTTCTTCCTTGCCTTTCAGGTTATGTCGATATAGGACTCGTTTTACTGTGGATATAGACACTTTGTACCCGTTTCCTCCAGCATCTTCACAAGGTCCTTTGCTGTGGTTCTGTGATTGAGTTGGACTTTTTGCACCAAATGAACGTTCATCTCTTGGAGACAGAACGCGTCTCCTTCCTGAACGGTATGACGGCTGCGCGGTCCCATGGCGCTTATACTTGCGTACTATTGTTTGTACAGATGAACGTGGTACCTTCAGGCATTTCGAAATTCCTCCCAAGGATGAACCAGACTTGTGGAGGTCTACAATTTTCTGGTCTGATTTCTTTTGATTTTCCCATGATGTTAAGCAAAGAGGCACTGCAATTGAAGGTAGGCCTTGAAATACATCCACAGGTACACCTCCAATTGACTCAAATTATGTCCATTAGCCTATCAGACGCTTCTAAAGCCATGACATTTTCTGGAATTTCCCAAGCTTTTTAAAGGCAGTCAATTTAGTGTATGTAAACTTCTGACCCACTGGAATTGAGATACAGATACAGATATAAGTGAAATAATCTGTCTAAACAATTGCTGGAAATATTACTTGTGTCATGCACAAAGTAGATGTCCTAACCGACTTGCCAAAACTATAGTTTGCTAACAAGAAATGTGTGGAGTGGCTGAAAAACGAGTTTTAATTACGTCAACCTAAGTGTTTGTAAACTTCCGATTTCAACTGTATACTACAGACACTTAAGACTCCAACCCCTAATCTAACCTATTAAGGGGGCTAAACCCTCCTGAACACGCTGTGCTCCAGTCTAACCTAGTATATACAGTGGGCCTACTAAATTAACTCAGGCTTTTCTAGGTCCGTATCCTTTAATTGTTCAGCCTACTTTGCCTACCTTGTTTCTGGTGCCAGCTCCTTTTCCACTGATTTGGACTCCGTAGTTCCATTGTAAATTGTGGTGAACCCCGCTCGCAGCACCAACTGTTAGGTTCGAAATAAACATAGTAAACTCACCGACGACCAGTAAAGCTCAAACCAAGTTTATTCACCCACTGGGTCACACAGCTGCATAAGAAAAACATGTTTACACAAGCACATATATTTATAACTTCCTCCTATGCCGAGTCTCCTCACACATCTGGAGAGCCAATACATCTGTTGCTAGGCAGGAAGTTAAGTGATATGGGTAATAAACTTCTCCCTACATGTGACCTGACCTCGGCCCCCATTACGCACTAATCAACAGCTATCCACCCTTATCAGTGACCGAAAGCATGTGATTGCTTTTCCCTCCACAACCTCCACAATATACATTCCTCCTACACATATCCATTAACTTCTGGTGTAGCAAGTATTTCAAATTACAACCAAACAACTGAAACCAGACTGTGGCCCTTCTTTCCACTGGATACCTAATATCTAACAATAACATGTTCTGACAGAATGTAAACTCTGCATTCTCCTAACAAGAATAAGCATATTTCATATTCATGTTTTGAAGTCAGAATGCATCAAAGTTCTTGAAAATATGCCTAAAATATGCCAATTTCAAAACACAAAATTTCAGTGAAACTGTGGTATTTTTCAAATGAAAATCTAAAAATCAAGATATCAGTTCATCTCCATGCAATTTTAAAAACAATGCAGCTATTGGAGTAAACCTATTTTGGGTTAGGACAAGTAACTATAGCATGAGTAAGGGCAAACTTCATGTTAAGCTTGCACACTTTAATTGAACAAGACAAAAAATAAAATGCATGTCTTATCAACCCCGGCAAGTAGGTCGGCATACTCATTAATCTCATACTTAATCATACTCATTAATCTGATTGGTTGAGTATGCGAACAGTATGATTTTGTGGCAATTAGTGACAATCCCATTTCATGGGGGTCATAGGTACAAGTGAAAATGGCCGAGTAAAGGTTACGCTTCATTTGAGATACCTGTATTGGTTTAAAAACAGCATTATTGTGGAAATTAATACACCCACTATAACACAATGCTTGCAACATTCTAAATATTTAACATTCATGGATTTAATTTGGACAATTCAGTAGGAATATATCCTATTCTACAAGAATGCTCTTGCTCAATCAAGATCTTGCTAACCCAAAAGTCAAAAAATAATTAAGTGTAGGCCTCTGAGGTGAACTCAGGACTGTAATCAAGTAACACTGCCGTTACATCCCTCAGGCACGTTTCAGGTGTGCCCTACTCTGTTGGATCTTGGATGCCCATTTCAAAATAGTCCCCTACCCCCTATGCATGTGTAGATTATATAATTTTTTACCTGCAATACTAGGATTCAGAACTGTGGACAGCATATAACCAATTTACACGATTGGTTAATCATGAACTGGACCACCATTACCATGTAGGAGAATCTAGATGCTCTAACACACGCTGGTCCCAAAAATCGCTCCAAGTCAAGTCACTTGATATTTGCAGATCTGTATGGTCTCGTTAGCTATAAGCAGTGCAATGGTAAAGCTTCCACCATACAGATCGGCAGAGACGAAGGGTTACAGCGCCAAGGGGTTAGGGGGCGATTTGGGAACATCCACTGATTACATCTCCATTCTCCAGCTTCCTTTTGTAGATAGACCCCATTGAGTGATCATAACTCAACCAGACCTCACTACATTGTAGTCTATGACCTACAGGTAGTGGACAAAAAAACAGAGAACTGCATAAATTGGGGACAGTAAGTATGCCAGCAAAAGTATGCGAGCAATTTCCTCATGAAAGAGGTGCATTCCTTCAACAGTATTCCAGACTCTTTTCAACCAGTATTCCAGACTATTCAACCATGCATAATTTATAGACCCTGAAATTCTCCACTTATTTTAGTTTTAGTTCCAAGAGGTAAATCATCCCCTACATTGCAATCTCCTTCCAGAAATCACAACGCCTGGATAAGGGTTTACATATTAGCTAACCACATATCAACCTCATGCCTGTGTACATTCACAACGTTTCATGCAACCTTAGGTTGCTTCATGCAGCAGGACTGAAAAATAAAATCAGCCTGGAACGGGACCAGTATATTCACACGGTACTTGTCACAATCACCACATCTTGCTAATAACCACTGGTGATCCAGTTTGGGGGTAATCAATAGTCCAAACTGGTTAGATGTTGTCCATGGAGCTGAACCTCCATTTAACTACTAGAAAACACTTATGGGACGGTTTTGGAGACTCATTTGTTTAATATTTATTTATTTTACCTTTATTTAACTAGGCAAGTCAGTTATGAACAAATTCTGATTTACAATGACGGCCTAGGAACAGTGGGTTAACTGCCTTGTTCAGGAGCAGAATGACAGATCTTTACCTTGTCACCTCAGGAATTCGATCTACCTCTAACCACTAGGCTACCTGCCGCCCCCTCATTAAGCCTAGTCCTGGACTAACAAGCACTCGCAATGGAAATTCTCCACGGAAATCACTTATTCCAGGACTAAGCTTTATCTGGGTCTGGAAAACCGACAATATACACTGAATGTACAAAACATTAAGGGCACCTGCTCTTTCCATGACAGTGACCAGGTGAAAGCTATGATCCCTTATTTAATCCACTTTAAAATCAGTGTAGATGGAGGGGAGACGACTGGTTAAAAAAGGATGTTTAAGCCTTGAGACATGGATTGTATGTGACGGTGAATGGGCATGAAAAAGGATTCAAGAGCTTTTTAAAAGGGTATGTGAGTTGGTGCCAAGTGCACCGTTATGTCAAAATGCTGTGTTTGTCACGCTAAACACTTACCCATGTGTATCAACAACGGTCCACCAGCCAAAGGACATTCAGCCAACCTGACAACTGTGGGACGCAATGGAGTTAACATGGGCCAGCATCCCGGTCAAACGTTTGACACCTTGTAGAGTCCATTCACCGACAAAATGACAATGGAGGCCTATTGGGGGGGGACTATGTTAGGACAGTGTTCCTAATGTTTGGTATGCTCAGTGTATGTCCTCTTCTAAACCTAAAAGAAAAACAACCAATAGGTATATCAAATCTTTATTAAATCTTAAAAGTGAAACAATTTCATTTGAATCTGTTACTTATTCCATTCATCTGTGCAATCCATTCCATTTGTGTGTCTTCCTTTACAAATCCATCCTGTCACGATTACATAGCTCTGGAATAAATTTTAGTCAAAGTCAAAAAGTTAGATTAAATTACCTGAAATGAGACTTCAATACAACTTACAGCCATTAGCAATGTGACATCAAAACACTTGCTCCACGTCCTGACTGCGACTAAATGGAATTGTAGTCCTGCAGGACATACCAGTTAGCAATTTTTTCCCCAAATGATCTGAGAATCCAGATTTTTATTGGTTTACCTCTAAAAGAGTACGGCCACAGACACATGAACACGGATTAAAATCATATATGATGTACTACATCATTGTCAAGTCAAATGTATTGGAATTTTGTGTCGAGTATTTTGGATGGAGCCAATGCTTTTTCAATGGGAGTCATCTGTTCCCAAATGAATGACAACGGAGATGATTGTCTGCCCAAAAAATGAATAACTGAACACAACTTTCCAATGAACTCGTCTGAAAACAGTTGATTTGAACTGTACTTTTGTAAGTCATTTACAATTTCAGTGTTCATGTGTCTGTACAAAGCGGACACATTGTGCTTTTCATTTGAAAGACAATTATTTTCATTGTTATTCATCCGGGAACAGATGACTTTCATTTAGGGCTGACCCCATTTGGTCGATCAAGAGTTCAGTTGAGCAGTGGAAAATATATATTTTACGCCACACAAGACACCTGCCTGATTCACACCTGTCTCAGTAGACTCCCATTGTGGCGGCCACATGGATGACCGTATCACCAGCAGTACATTTACCATATAAATTCTAATCTAAAATGTCTGTTTGGTTAAGGTTATTTCTGTTAATGCATTCAAATCATATTATGACAATCTTACCATTGTCAATGTAGGAGTGGACATGTTTGCAGAACGCACAACCTAGGCTACATTTGTGAGAAACAAGTTTTGGTTTATTTCATTCCATTTATGAGTTGTCAATTTATTAAATTGTCTTTTGTTTGGAGTGCTCCCATCAACCTTGACTAAGAACACACCTGATTACACATAGAACTAGGCCTAGGATTAGTTTTACTGGGGGTGGTCGTGTAATGTAATTATGTGCACAAGCACAAAACGTCAGTAATTTGTACATGGCAAGAGTAACAATTCCAGACAGAATAACCAACTCCAAGGTCCTCTGATAATAGTAGTCCCGTGCGAATCGACATCCCAGTGTTTTGAGAGAAATGTCTGTTTGACAGTTTTGCTGACATTTCAGGCACGAAAACAAGAACTGATTAGATAAATTGAACGAAGTGCTGCGCATAGGCTATATATGAAGGGCCTACATGGATCAACTTCAACAGTGAATACTTTTGTTCATATGTTTTGTGTAAATAAATTGAATATTGCGAAATGCATCAGTTAAATATTGCGCCCTTGATTGATAGCAAAGCAGCATACAACTGACCTATACGTTTGGAAATGATAAAGTTCACTTTTGCAACGCATCTCAAGTGCACTGTTTAGCTCACATCTGAAGGCTGGGGGGGAATTCAATTGCGATCCTACAATATCATAATGTTTATGATCACACTTCCTCAATTCAAATATTATAGCGACACTGTACCTACGATGGTTTGGTATGGTTTAGAAACTTGGGATAACTGCCAATTTATAAAAAATAAAAATAAAAAAATAAAAATGAATTACAGGAGGCAGTTTGGAAAAACTAATTCCGTCTGAATTTCATTACCAACGTTCAGTAGTATTACTACTCCTGTGCAAATAGAGCTTAGTGTAATTGTCTAAGAATATTGAGCGCAAAACCCAACTTAATTAGGTCTATAAATCAATAACCTGACTTAAATGTATACAGCGCAATCGAAAGTATTCCGACCCCTTCCTTTTTTCCATATTTTCTTACGTTACAGCCTTATTCTAAATTGGATTGAATAAAATAAAAATCTACACACAAATACCCCATAATGACAAAGCAAAAACAGGTTTGTTTTATTTGATAAAAGACAGAAATGAAGGACTGTAAATCAGGTAGTCTGGGCCAGGTAAAATGGCGGACTGAACAGAGGTGCGGATCGCTTCAAGAAAAAAGAAAAAAAGTCTGACTAAATTTTAGTACTTCAACTCCATATACTCATGGGTCTTCAATCTGGATAACACCACAAAAAATAAATTAGGCTAGACACATTTATACACCAATATTACCAAAAAACAAAACATCCAAACATGACGGAGTAAACAGAGAACCCAACCCCAAACGAAAATGTGTCTGACGGACACAGACGATTTATGATTTTCACCACCGGGAATGGCAAGGGTGGAAACCAATCTGTTAAAGTCGATAAATGATCAACTTGGCATACTTGAATGAGTCCGTAAAGATATAAAAAAAGAATTGAAGGCAAGCCTCGCGATGAGTGACGAAAAAGCTGCGACAACGGAGAAACAAACAAGCTAAAACGTTAGTCAATAAGATTGAAATGGAGGTTAACTTAAAAAGGAGAAAATGTTTCTGCGAGAAGCCTTACTTGACATACAGACTAGATCTATCAGAGAATCTGGTACTTACTGGTATCAAACAAAATGAGAGCGAAGATCCTGAAATTGTGGTGAAATCATTCTGACAGCGCTACAGATCCCAGGCGATGCTGTCGACAAAATCCAACTCGAACATGTACACCGTTTGGACAGAGGATGAGCGCCCAATTGTTGGCAGATTTGCATTCTTCAAAGATAAAAAAGTTTAAAAAACTGGGTGAAAGACTCGCTAGCACGAATGATCCGTACCAGAAGGAAATTGCAGAACAGCGCAAAGAGAATAGATATCTTTTTTTTTTAAACACAAAAAAAACTTGCAGCTCTCCTATAAACTGATTATTGATAACTAAATGTTCCGAGACACCAAGACTATCCTAGCTATCCTAAATATGACTAAGTTCCCATAGAGAAGTCAAAAAATGGAACACCCAATAATATCCACGTTAGGGATTGTAATATCAAAATAAAATACAACAATTGAAAAATAAATAAACCACAACTACACCACAAGACAGAGAATGCTGTAAAATAATTAGTATTCCACTTTCTATTTATAGTATTTTATAATTAGATAAGACAGCATCAGAAGGGTAACAAAATAATACATCCTAAAATATAAGGAACTGGAACACAAAAGTACTAATTGTAGGGATAAAAACACAGCAAACAGAGGACACAGTATGTGGGTATGTGCGGTTGAATTGTGATGGAAGGTGGTGTGTGTTTTTGTGTTTGGAAAAAATGTGGCTTTGAGTGAGAAAAAAAAGTGGATGCAAATCCCAGAGCCCATGTTTGTCTGCGAGCAGGGGTTGTGAGATCACCTTCAATTTTGTGCAGATATGGGATATACATTTAATAATAAATTAATATATTTTGATTTATTGTCCTATCATGACAAAACAGTCCAACCCTATACCCCCAACTGTTTTATGGGCCTACTGTAAGTAGCCTATACGCAGCCAAAACAGAAAGATAAATGTGGTCAGAGACCCACTAAAGCGTCACCAGCCCCTTGACTGCGCCCTTAAACAGCTTGGAAATTTCCAGAAAATTAAGTCATGGCTTTAGAAGCTTCTGATAGGCTAATTGACATCATTTGAGTCAATTGGAGGTGTCCCTATGGATGAATTTCAAGGCCTACCTTCCAACTTAGTGCCTCTTTGCTTGACATCGTGGGAAAATCAAAAGATATCAGCCAAGACCTTAGAAAGTCTGGTTCATCCTTGGGAGCAATTTCCAAAACGCCTGAAGGTACCACGTTCATCTGTACAAACAATAGTACACAAGTATAAACACCATCGGACATCGCAGCCGTCATACCGCTCAGGAATGAGAGGCATTCTGTCTCCTAGAGATGAACGTACTTTGGTGTGAAAAGTGCAAATCAATCCCAGAACAGCAAAAGGAACTTGTGAAGATGCTGAAGAAACAGGTACAAAAGAATCTACAGCGGGGCAAAAAAGTATTTAGTCAGCCACCAAGTGTGCAAGTTCTCCCACTTAAAAAGATGAGGCCTGTAATTTATCATATGAATTTATTTGCAAATTATGGTGGAAAATAAGTATTTGGTCAATAACAAAAGTTTCTCAATACTTTGTCATATACCCTTTGTTGGCAATGACAGAGGTCAAACGTTTTCTGTAAGTCTTCACAAGGTTTTCACACACTGTTGCTGGTATTTTGGCCCATTCCTCCATGCAGATCTCCTCTAGAGCAGT